>NW_024426774.1:1894383-1938587 GCF_017311325.1 Ursus maritimus | reverse complement strand
GAGGTCACCCCCGGCCCCAACCTCCGCCAGGGATCAAGGTGTTTGCGCGGCTCCCACGCAGCTCCGGCCTTGGCTCCTGCCCGCCCGCCGCGGGCCCTCCGCCCTGGGTTCGCGCCCAGCCTCGGGGCTCCCCGTCCCCGCCGCGCCACGCTCCCCTGGGTGAGCTGCCAGGGCCCCGCCGACGTGCCTCCCCGCCGCACGCGCCCGGAATCCGGCAGGGCCCCGAACCCCCGAGCCGGCCGGGCTCGCCATCCCCCACCCCAGCTCCGGCCAAGGCCGCACGCCCGCCCCGCCGGGACCTCCCAGGCGGCCCCCCGAGACGAGGAGGCCGGCGCCTACCCAGCACCAGGCGAGCCATGCCGAGCGCCCGGGCCGCCGTGTAGTCCCGCCGTCGCCTGAGCTCCGCGCGCCGCGCCCCCGCCGCCCCACGTCCCGCCCTCGGCCGGTGAGGCAGGAGCCCGGCGGCGCGGCGAGGACCGGCCGGAAGGCGCTCGCCAAGCCGTGGCCGCGGCTCATTGGTCCTGGCTAGCTTCGCTCATTCGCATAGCCAATGGGAGGCGGCCGGGTAGAGGTTCCCGGTTTGATTTTTTTATTGAGGGCGGAGCGAGCGGCGGAAGGAGGGACTTACTGGGGGCGGGGCGGGCCAACCTCTCCTTGCTCCGTCGCCCCCAGAGCCCCCAACCCCGACCTGGGCTTTTGCACTTCCCCTCCCTCCGGTAGAGTCCGGTGTTTGGTTCTTGTTATCTTAGGGTCTTTATTCTCTCTTCCTCTCCCTGGCCTCTAATGAGCCCTTTCCAGCCCTCACTCATCCCTTGCTCCCTCCACTCCCCACCCCTTACCTTCTTTGTCTCCAGGGAGGATAACTTTTTTTAGGCCCTCAGTACATCTAGGACCCTATTATGTGACATATTAATTTTTCTTTTCTAATCTTTCTCATCTACCGGATGAGTATTCAGTGAAACGCTTGCTAAGCACGTACTGTATATACCCTAATTGAACACGTATTTATTTTGTTGAATTACTTTGAAAGTTTCCACGTCCAGGGCACTTGACTACAAAACCTTTTCACTGATAGATCAGGTTCTCTGTGGAAGCCCGTGGGGCTTCAGCTTCCGAGCTCCTCAGTACAGGGGTTCCTTCCTTGCCCTGCGAGGGGGCCTTGGCAATGCAATCAGTGGTCATGTGTTTTGCAAAATTTGCGAAAGTAAAATATTTTAAGTGTAGCAGGCTAAGATATCGTATCTTTCCACTCTGATGTCTCGTCCTGTGTTTGGAGTGGACTTGAGCATTTGATTTTTGTATTAGTATTGGTTTATCTCTCTGTAGTGCTTAATGCGTAGGACAGCTCCGATTCTGGCCAAAGCATTTAGCATTTAGTGGAGTCCCGGAGGGGAGAGGGCCTGTAGCGCTTCCTGGGGGAAGTGGCCCTAGAGCTGAATCTGAAAGATTTGCCAGGGGAACAGAGAAAGTCATCCAGGCACAGGAAGCTAAGGGAGTGAAAAAGGCCCAGCAGGGTCAACTGACCCCAAGCAGAGGAAGCTGGCAGCAAGCTCCGGATGATGGGCTGGTGCAGGGGAATGGGGGGGAAGCACACTTGAGCTCTCCAGCTCCTTCCAGCACCACTGCCCTGTGGATCCCTGATTTTTGATTCTCCAAGATCTCTCTGGGTTTACTGATGACATTGTAAAATCAAAGATTTGGTGTATCAAGGTAATCAGTGGTGGCCTCTCAAACGGCCCTAAAATCTGGGTGGCCTACACCGTAATGCTTTGTTTTTTGCTCTCTCTGGAAAGGAGCTTTCCATGTGGTGACTCAGGGATTCTGGCTTCTCCCATCTTACCATGCCACCATCTTCTACAGCATGCCCTCTCAGCATGGGAGATATTACCCCTAAGGGGGCAAAATTGGTTCTTGGGAGAGGCTGGTGAAAAAAATCTTAGAGATTACAAGGGTTACAATACATAAACAGATATACAGTCTATCTGTGTTTTTCAAATTTCATGGGAGAGAGGGATTTAGGGGAAAAAATGTCTAAAAACTCTCCTTAGGAGGATGATAACGAGAAAAAAAAAAGATCAAGATACACTGTTCTAGAATAGGACTGCCCAATGGAAATATAATGTCAGCCACAACCACATACGAAATTTAAAAATTTCTAGTAACCAGTGGCTCGGTTGGTTAGGTGTCTGCCTTCAGCTCAGGTCATGATCCCAGGGTCCTGGGATCGAGCCCCGCATCGGGCTCCCTGGTCAGCGGAGAACCTGCTTCTCCCTCTGCCTGCTGCTCCCCCTGCTTGTGTGCTCTCTCTCTCTGATAAATTAATAAAATCTTAAAAAAAAAATTTCTAGTAGCCACATGAAAAAAGTAAAAACACCTGAAACCAATATAACACTGTCTGCTAACTATACTGGAATTAAAATTAAAAATTAAAAAAAAAAAAACAACCAAAGAGATTAAACTTAATAATATAGTTTAACCCAAAATATCCCCAATGTTATCATTTCAACATATAATCATATAAAAATGATTAATGAGCTGTTTTACTTTTTTTTTTCATGCCCACTCTTTGAAACTCAGAAAACATTTTATGCTTACAGCACATCTCAGGTTAGACTAGCCACATTTCAAGTAGTCAATAACCACATCTAGCTAGTGGCTTCTCTATTGGACAGCACAGTTCTAGAACCTCCTTCCAGTGCTTGATTGGTGCTTCTGCATTTGAGTGACCGAAGAGCAAAGCAGGAACAAGCTAGCTATGCATCTAAGGCCTTGTGTGTCCTGGAGGCTGTGGGGAGAACAGAAGAATATAGAGAACACAGATTCAGGCATCAGAAGATGGCTTTATCACTATCATCTAGAATATTCTCTCTCTCCTTAAAACAAAGGCTTAAATATGTTCACTGTTCACTCATTCACTCATCCCATCCTTCACTCATTTGCTTGATCAGTATTTACTGAATGCCCATTTATTTCAGGCACGGTACTAGGCTCCGGGGGTTACGACAGTGATTAATAGATGTTCCCGGCTTGTGTAGACACTCACAGTCCAATGGAGGAGGCAGGTCAGTAAAAAGCTACAGTGAAGGGATAGACAGAAAGTTCCAAGGGATCACATGGTAAGCAAGCAGTTTGTTCTGCTTGAGGGAGTCTGATGTTGAAGAGGCTTCCTGGAGTGGCAGGAAGGCTGGAGGGGGTGTGCCAGGCAAGGGTGGGCTCGTGGACAAAGGCACAGAAGTAGAAAAGTGCGTGGTGTGCAATCTCGGGCAGCCGTCCGTCCGTAGCAGGGCTGTTGAGACCAGTCTCAAAAGCTACACTAAGCCACAGAGACAGTGACACGACAGGTCACTTTTCTTTTAGCAACACTGGGTTTTAGGGGAAAAAAAATCAAAACATTTTACGTGACTAGATTTCCGGAATTCTAGAACTTTGGGTGCATATTTGGTATTGCTCTTTAGGTGCTTGGTAAATAAGAACGGAGTGTTCCAGAGTTGGGTGACCAAGATTTAAGACAATTCCAGAAAGTCCCATTGGCCTTGGCAGGAAGCTGAGCCAGTCAAGCTCCAGCTCTAGGCCATGGTTTCCGGAAAAAACTGAAGGGGCAACAATATTTTCTGAAGTACAGCAGGCTCCCCCTCAATGTCTTGAACACCAACCAGAAAAGAATAAACCAGAGGATTTAAGGAGGAGGAAAGGACAGCCCAGGACCTTAACTTTTTCCCCCCTAGGTCAATGAACAGAATTAGTAACTCAGATTTCCACCACATTTCATATAATTAATAATAATAATAAATAAAACATGATAACTTTACATGTCCTTCCCCAGATTTTTTAAAGCAGGGTGGGGAGTGGAGATGTTGAAGAATAAACTGGAAATTTCTTTTTCTTCTTTTTCCCTATCATTTCTGCCCTCCCCCAGCTGGGTTACTCCGGTTGCTGCTTGTCTCCCCTTGTCCCTCACCCTGACTTCTGAAGGCACCCCTTCCATCCAGAAAGGAGAGGAGACAGAGGCAGATGGGGCTGGGTTAGAATGAGTACGGTGAGGGGACATTGTCACGGTCATTATATTTGCTCAGAAGTGAATGAAATGAAAGCCCTGAGGAAGGAACTGGATTATCGTCTGAGCCTGCCTCCCCTGACACCAGCAGAAGTTTTTACCAGTCCAGGAAGGAGGAGAAAGGTGTTCTAGGCAGAGGGCATGGCCTGAGCAAAGGCAAGGAGGCGTGGAAGCTCATGGCCTTATCTCTCAGCTGCTGGATTTTTTTTCTTAAAACCGGCACATCCTCTAATCACAGTTATTACACGCTGGACGCTTCCCGTGTACCAGGCATGATGCAAAGCTCGTGACCTTTAGTGACTACGGAATGGGCACACAAATGAGTCTATCTACCCTTTTCGTCTTTTATGGCTCTGTTTCAATTTCAAGTCTTCAGAGGTCTTCCCTGAGCACACCCTGTAACGTCGGTACTGCACCCCTGGCCCCCATGGTGTTCATTGCAGCCCCTTCTGGTTTCTCACGGCCCCTAAGAAGTTACCACTAACTTAGTGCCTTCGATGATGGGAATTTTTTATCTCAGGGTTCTGTAGGTTAGAAGTGCAACTCAGGTCTCACTGGGCCGCAGTCAAGGGTTCGTCTGGGCTGGCCTCCCTCCTGGAGGCTCCCGGAGAGCATCTGCTTCCTTCCAGATTCTAGAGTGCCCGCATTCCTTGCCTGGTGGCCCCTCCTCCATCTGCAAAGCCACCGATTATACCCAGCGGAGTCCTTTTCATGTCCCATCTCTCTGTTTTCCCTCTCTCCTGCCTCATTCCTCCACTTTTCAGGACTCTTGTGATTACAAGAGCCCATCCAAATAATTCAGGATAATTTCCCTATTTTCAGGCCACCTGATCAGCAGCCCTTCCTTCCATCTGCAAACCGGATTCCCCTTGGATATGTAACGTAGCATATTCACCAGATCTAGGGGTTGGGACAAGAACAACTTCCGGGGCCCATGATCCAGTGGTGACACCCCAAAGGCACTCAGTGAGTACGTGTTTGGTGAAGGATTGAAGGACCCTACGAGGCAGGTTTTACCATGACTCTTCTATATGAAAGACAGGGCTCAGAGAGGTGAACAAACTCAGCCAAGCTCACAGAGCCTGGGCTCTTAGAATCTGTGAGTCAGGATGGGCTAGGTTATCCTGCAGTAACACACACGCCTCATCTCAGTGGCTCACGACAGTAAAGAAGGAACTGGATTATCGCCTGAGTGGCTAAAGTGGCTCCCGCACTACCTGTCTCTCACGGGCGGGCTACAGCTCTGCCCCACACCCGCGTCACGCCGAGACCCAAGTAATGGAACAGCCTCAAGAGGGGCATTGCTGTTTCCGTGGCAGAGGGGAAAGGAGCCTCCGGCACAACCACACACAGGCTCTTGAATCTTCTGCTTGGAAGCGGCACACCTCACCTCCACTCACAGGTATTGAACCGGCCAGAACACATGAGTTCAACTAGCAGGGACTGGATTAGACGGCTCAGGCCGCCATAACAAAATACCAGAGACTGGGCCACTTAACCCACAGACACATGGTTCCCCAGTTCTGGAGTCTAGAAGTCCACGATCACGGGGCCAGCAGGGTTGCTTTCTCTGAAGGCCTCTCTTTGACTTGTAGACGGCCATCTTCTCGTGTGTCTTCATATGGCCTTTTGTCTATGTGAACATAGCTGGTGTCTCCCTCTCCTCCTGAGGACGCCAGTTGTATTGGATTAGAGCCCCACCTTATGACCTTGTTTAACCTTCATTATCTCTAAAAGACCCTATATCCAAATTCAGCACACTGAAGGTCAGGGCTTCACCATATGACTTTTGAGGGGACACTAGTTGTGAATCTTGAGGGGATACTCGTTGGTAATAACGATGTGTCACTTCCTCGTGTGGAAGAAAATCATGGGGGAGGGGAAGTGGAACATTCAGCAGAAAATATGTATAATCCACCACAGATTCTAACCCAGCCTCTCCAACGCCAAAGTCCGACAAGGAGCCCTTCCTCAGGGCTCTCCTGCAAGGGATCATGAGCTCACTGAGGAGAGAGGCTCGCCTCCTTCCTCTCTGTACCCTCCATGCTGCCTCGCTGGTGGCTGACACCTTGTCACGCTCGGTGTCTTCCTCAGATGCGTGTATGTTATTATTTTATTAGGACGAGCATTCGCACCCCTTGACAATAATGGCTACCACCCAGGAAATGCCCGCCCTGGGTTGGATGCTGTGTGGAAATTTCACATGGATTGTTTCACTGTAGTCTGGCAGCAATCTTGTGATGAAGAACAGCCTGGTCCCAGTTCTCAGTCATGAGACAGAATCAGGAAGGTTGAGTGACTTGCCCTGAGGAGACACACGTGAGAAGAGGAGTAGAGATTCCTCTGTGGGCTGTCTGCCTCCAGGCCACACTCCATGCTACTCTCCTTCTCCTCTGGGGCACCCACTGCTCTAGGAGAGTCTGGTCCCCTGGGCACTGCCTCCATGGCCTGCCACATCTGGTTCTCTGTGGCACCCTGGCCTCATCCCCGGCTTCCCCACTCTTCCACTGTCCATGGTATTCCAGAACTCTCATACCTTCCAGACATTGTAGGTACTGCTGGCTCTGCTGGGGGCCTCCTTCTCCCCCCATTGTTGCGTGACTCTTGCATGTATTCCTCCAACCAAATCAGCTCAGAAATTTTTCTTCACTGTACACCCATTAGGATGGCTACGATTTAAAAATATGGAAAATAACCAGAGTTGGCAAGGTTGGGGAGAAGTTGGAACCCTTGTGCCCTGCTGGTGGAAGCAATAGGAGTTTCCACAGACTGTTACCAAACGATCTGCCGGTTCTATTCCTAAGTAGATGCCCTAAAGAATTGAAAGCTGGGGGTGTGGGGGTGGCTCAGTCAGTGAAGTATCTGACTCTTGATTGGGGCTTAGGTCATGATCTCAGGGTCGTGAGATCGAGCCCTGGGTCAGGGTCCACACTGGGCATGGAGCCTGCTTGAGATTCTCTCCCTCTCCCTCTGCTCCTCACCTGCACTCTCTCTCTCTTGCTCTCTCTCTCATTCACTCAAAAAAAACAAAACAAAAACAAAACCAAAACCCAAAAAAACCCAAATAAGTTGGAAGCTGGGACTTACACAGATATGTCAATGTTCATTGCAGCATTATTCTCAGGACTCAAAAGGTGGAAACTACCCAAGTGTCCATGGATGGATGAATGGATAAACAAATGTGATATATCCATGCATTAGAATATTATTCAGCCTTACAAAGGAATGGATTTCTGACACATGCTATAATATGGATGAATCTTGGAAGCATATATGCTAACATATAGAGAATATGTATTAAATAACACCAGACACAAAAGGACAAATATTATATGCTTCCACTTCTATGAAATACCTAGATTAGTCAAATCCATAAAGACAAAAAGTAGAAGAGAAGTTTCCAGAGGCTGGGGGAGGGAGTGATGGGGAATTGTTATTTAATGGGGAGAGAGCTTTTGTTTGGGAAGATGAAAAAGTTCTGGACGTGGCTGGTGGTTATGCGGCACAACAGTGCGAATATACTGAATGCCACTGAACTGTATATGTAAAAATAGTAAAAGTGGTAAATGTTATTTTATGTGGATGTTACTAGCATAATCACACACAGGAAGAAGGTGTTCTTTCAGGCTCTTTCAGGATGTGTGTGTGTGTGGGGGGGTTCTCTGGATCAGTACAATGTACTATTTTATTCTCTGCTTCTCTGCTGGTGGAGTTCCCCCCCCCCCAAGGTCAGTGATGGTGCCTGGGCCGGGTACCTCACATAATGAGGCTGCTAATATGGGTTTTATTTTAGTGCAAGAAGAAGCAAGTGACCCTCCTCCTGGTGCATTTCTGGGAGCTTCCACAGGAACAGCGCGTTCCAAGTAGGCGAGCCCGTCTGGGGAGCTCGAGTGCATCGCGCAGCCCCCGGGAGAACAGCCAGTGCTCGGGCATATTTGCAGGGAGTATGGATCTCGCCCTGTTTCTCCAAGAGCCTCAGACAAATTGGGACAGAGCGCCCAGGTCTTGGAAGGCCGCCTTTCTGAGAAGAGCCATCAGAGCAGGACTGCTGTCCTGACACAGGGCCTGGAGGGGCTGGGGTCCGAGTTCCACAGGAAGACCCAAACTCCGCCGTCCTTGCAGCCAGCTGGCTGTGATGGCCGCAGGTGCCGCGTGGCGAAGGGAGGCGGTACCCCGGAACCCGGAGGGCAGGGAGATGAGGCGCCCCCTGCAGGTGACAGGGGTCAAACCGCAATGGCCGCGTATTCAAGGAGAATTGTGTATAAAATACGGGAGTCCGTAAGCTTCAAGGCGGTGATTTTGGATGGACTGATTAATAGTCCCTCTTACGCATGTACCACCATTGATTTACCTGGTCCTCTTGGTGGGCCATTTTGTTGGCTTCCCTTTTGCTTTCCCTACTATAGGTGGGGCTGCACTGACCACGGTAGGCGTATCAGTCCCTGGTTAGATGTAACATCTGACTTAAAAGGAGTAGGGCGCTGTAGGGTGAGGGCAGGAGTTGCCCCACCGGCTGGAGGGCGAGGATGTGCCCGCCTTCGGGGAGATCCTGGAGGCAGAGAGCCATGGCTCACCCCTGATCCCTCGGTGCACCTGCCTCGTTCTTCCCTCTGCTCGGTTCTCCTGGTGGAATGTGGCCACTGCGATAGTCACTAGGGCTACCACACAGAAGACAACAGAAACGTATGGTCTCCCAGCCCTGGGGCCAAAGGTCTGAAATCAAGGACCCGGAGGATGGTGCTGCCTCTGGGAAGTGCAGGGGAATCCTCCGTTGCCTCTTCCAGCTTCTGGCGGTTTTCTGGAGCTCCTACATGGTAGGTGCGTCACTCCCATCTCTGCCTCGTGCTCACACAGCCTTCTCCCCAAGTCTGCGTGTCTCCTCTTCTTCTTTTTAATATTTTATTTATTTATTTGAGGGAGAGAGCATGAGCTGGGGGTGGGAGGAACAGAGGGAGAAGGAGAAGCAGACTGCTGGCTTAGTGGAGCCTGATGTGGGGTTCGATCCCAGGACCCTGGGATCATGACCAGAGCCAAAGGCAGGTGCCTAACCGACTGAGCCACCCAGGTGCCCTGCGTATCTCCTCTTCTTGAAAGGACAGCAGTTGTGTTGGATTAAGGGCCCACTGTTCTCCAGTATGGTCTCATCTTAGCTCATTGTAGCTGCAAAGGCCCTATTCCCAAATAAGTTCGTGTTCTGAGGTAGTTGGGGGTGAGGACTTCAACATGTCTTTCTGGGGGACACAATTCAATCTACAACAGCCTAGCTCTTAAATTTTGACATTTTTCCATGTAAGGGGCCAGCTGAGAATAAACTCAGATTTATAAGTCAAATCTCAACTTCCTGGGGACAGAATCCTGATAGGTGTAGGTTATGTGTCCATTCCCATCCCCGATGCCTGTGGGATAGGGCTGCATTGCAGAAGCAGAACTGAAGAGACCACCCCCAGCCCGCTCACCCCTCCAGGACGGAGAGAGAAGGGCAGCGTCCAGACATAGACGAGAGGCCATTGGTGTCCACCACAGACATCCTGGAATATTAATATACTTTATTTTATTACAAAATGTATTTAGTTAGTTATTTTTAATTTTCATTCCGATATAGTTAACATACAGTGTTGTATTAGTGTCAGGTGTACAATATAGTGATTCAGCACTGCCATACGTCCCCCGGTGCTCATCACAAGTGCCCTCCTCCTTTCCCATCATCTATTTCCCCTATCCCCCACCTACCTCCCCTTTGGGAACCATCTGTTTGTTCTCAGCAGATAAGAGTCTGTTCCTTGGCTTGTCTCTATTCTTTATTCCATTTGCCTGTTTGTTTTGTTTCTTCAGTTCCACGTATGACTGTAATCATATGGTATTTGTCTTTCTCTGATTGACTTATTTTGCTTAGCATAATATTCTCCAGCTCCATCCATGTTGTTGCAAATGGTAAGATTTCATTCTTTTTTATGGCCGAGTAATATTCCATTGTATATATATCACACCTTCTTTATCCATTCATTTGTCTATGGACGCTTGGGCTGCTTCCATAATTCGGCTATTGTAAATATGCTGCTGTCAACATCAGGGTGCATGTGTCCCTTTGAATTAGTGTTTTGTTTTGGGGTTTTTTTGGGGTATTTTTTTGTGTAAAACCCTCATAGTGCAAATACTGGATCTTAAGGCAGCTCTATTTTTAACTTTTTAAGGACCCTCCTTACTCTTTTCCACAGTGGCCACACCAGTTTGCATTCCCACCAATGGTGTAAGGGAATACCGATTTTTAAAAATTGCATCTCTTGACTGTTTCCTCAGGCTTCACTCATAGTGACTCAGAAGCTTTCGACCTCCCCATATGTTATTATTAAAAATGTCAAACATGTAGTAATATCGAAAGAATTTTTCAGTGAACACTCACAAACCCACCCCCCAAGTTCTACAATCGAGATTTGCTGTGTCTTACAACTATTCGCCTGCCCATGATCGTTTTAGGGATCTTGATTTCTATTTCCTAGTTATCTCCTAGATATCTTCAGTCAATTTACAATTCTGTCAACAGCCTTTGAAAGTGCTCGAAACAATTTGTTTCTAAGGTTCTCAAAGGAATATATTTCCCAGCGTGGGGCTTTCTGCCACCGGCCACAATCTGGGTAGCATCCGCAAGCTTGCTCACTCACGTCTGGAAGTTGATGCCGGCTCTTGGCTGGGACCTCAACCGGAGTTGTGGGTTAGAACACCTGCTTTGCCTGGTGGTCTCTTTACACGGGCTCGTGGGCTTGTGGGCTGGGAGGTGGGGGGTGGGGAGAGCGGATTCCTGCTCTGGAAGCTGGGTTCGAGAGTGAGCACTTTAAGATTTAAGAAGAGACTGAAGCTGTCATTAGCTGAGCAGTGATAGAACCCAGACTCAAGGGGAGGGGACACAGACCCACCTCTCCGGGAGAAGAGTATCAAAGAATTTTATGGCCATGCTTTAAAAGGGATGTATTTTATTAAGGAGTTGGAAGTTGGTTCACATATTGGAATGCTCTTTTCTCACTTCGGTGCTGTCGAAGTAATGCTCCTCCTTTTCATCCCTGCAGGAATCTGCCTTGCCCCCCACCCCCACCCGTTTCCTCTCAGTTGACATTCTCTTGCATCCTCTGTCTCTACCATTGCCCTGCAAGCAAGTGGAGGACAAGATTTCGTCATTCGATATTCATTCTCCAGACAGAATGCTCCCTACAAGGCAAGCACCCCAATAAAGGAGTGTCGGACAAGTGACTGTAATTGAGAGTTTGAAGGGGTAGAGGGGAGAGGAAGAGGGCTCAGGGAAGGCCAGGTCCCCAAGGGGCAGCGGGGGGGGGGGCTCTGGCTGTGCAATTGGGTGTCGCCTCTTATTCAGCAATATCTGAACTGATGTTCACCCAACATCCAGAAAATGCGAGCGCTTTTCCCTCTGCAGGGTCATAAGCATCTGTGGTGTAAAGATCCCAGCGGAGAGCGACAATAAATGATTTTTTTTAAAGATTTTATTTATTTATTTGACAGCGAGAGAGACAGCCAGCGAGAGAGGGAACACAAGCAGGGGGAGTGGGAGAGGAAGAAGCAGGCTCATAGCGGAGGAGCCTGATGTGGGGCTCGATCCCAGAACGCCGGGATCACGCCCTGAGCCGAAGGCAGATGCTTAACCGCTGTGCCACCCAGGCGCCCCCAATAAATGATTTTTAGTGCCGTTCAGCAAACACAGATAACTGGGTGTATGTTCCTTCTCCGGGAAGCTTTCTTAGCTAAAGAGGCCTTTCAGAGACCAATGCTATCTCCACCCTCTATGCCACCTAACAAGTCAAACAGGCAGCCTTGGGTTACATGTTCTGGCCTGGCTTTACCTTGCTGAACAATTTGTGAGGCTTCTAGGCCAAGCTAAAGCCAAAAAAGGAGCTGCTTTACAAGGCCGGGGCCCTGCCTCTTGAGCTGAAGGGCCTCGCGGCCGCTGTTCAGGTGAGATGTGTTGTGAGCCTTCGTTGTTAGACGTTGCTTTTTTTTTTTTTTCTTTTAAGATTTTGTTTATTTATTTTTGAGAGCGAGAGAGCATGAGCACGAGCGGGGGGGGGGGGGGGGGGGCAGAGGGAGAAGCAGGCTCTCCGCTGAGCAGGGAGCCCAACACGGGGCTCAGATTCCAGGACCCTGAGATCATGGCCTGAGCTGAAGGCAGCCGCTTAACCGACTGAGCCACCCAGGTGCTCTAGACATTGGTCTTGTAGCAAATCTCAGGAGACTGGTGGTGAGCGGAACCTCCTGAGCACAGACAAGGGCTCCCCTTTCCCAGTCTGCCCTGGTGGCTGGTCTCCAGCTGGAGCTGTGCTATAGGGTATGGACAGTTTTTACGCCCTGCCTCCCGTGACTTGTCTGGGGCTGATCTTAGAATACTCCAGGGACTTGGCATGGCTTATGCTCATCTGGTCTGGGGCTCGACCACGATGCATAGCACGCTGAGATGCACTTCTCCAGAACAGAGATGGTCTGAACAAGTCAGCTTGCTCAGTTTTTCTTGGGTTTCAGAGGATAAAGGTTTGATGCTAAGAAAAGCAAAGGGGCTTCTTGGCTGACTGAACCAAATGTCTCCCAGGTCCCTTCCGAGCCACCAAGTACCCAGAGCCCTATCTGATGGAGACCCTCCCTGGCGGCCTCCAGGACCACTGGCTCCTGCAGCCTCAGGAACGTTCCACATCCCTTGTCCCTTCCTGGTTGAGCAGTTTGGTCTCGTCCTCCTTCTGCAAGCTCTCGGTGCCTGGCCTCCCATGCCTGATACCGCCTGTGATTTGGCCCAAAGCCATCAGACCAAGGATGTTGACTTTCTGCTCTCCAAACAAAAGATCCTGTGGTTACCAGGATCTGCCCTCATTAGCAGGCACAAGGGATTATTAACAATTTTTTTCTTTTCACAGAATCATCAGCAAATCCTGCCAAATTTGAAGCATCAGTAGTGTTCCTCCTCTCCTTCCACACGGACCCTGACCAGGCTGGGTTTCAGCATCTCAAGACCTCAACTATCACAGCAGGCCCCAGCTTCACCTTCTTTTGGTTCTCTCCCATTCCCTCCTTCCCCAGAACTTTCTAGAGCTTTCCGGAGGTTGAGAGAGGCCCAGGCCCCTTCCTTAGTTTATTTGTTGACATACTACAGCCCAACGACATGTCAAGGCATGTCAAGGCATATGATGCATCGTACATGTTTGCTTTTCACAGTATTAATGCTTTAAGTTTAAAAAATGTAATGCTCTCCAGTTGTTCTAGTTACAAGATAATGGTAGAATTTTAAAAAATTAATGTAGTATATTCCAAATGGTGTGACCTGGTGATAGGACACAGGTCCAAAGTAGTTTCGTAGTTTCAGGAATATTCCCCTCCGTTTTTTTGTTTTTTTTTTTTTTACCTTGCCAGTATGTCCTTTGAATGTTGACTCCTATTTGAAGATAACATTGAAAGTCAGACTGTGGATTCCTTTGAGAATTAGAAGCTGGGCCTTCTAGCCACTGGCCATGGCACAAATCAAGCTTCAGCGGCTGAGGTGGCTGCACTGTGAAGTCCAAATGCCTTCCCAGGCCAGCGCCCCATCCTGCGTGTGCCAGCCCCCCTGGGGTGCCTCAGGTCTTAAGGGAGCACTTTGCTCTCTGGCTGTCTCTGCCTAGAATGCCCCACCGCCGTCCTGCCCTTGACTGGATCCCGTTCACCCTCTAACATCTAAGACCATGTGTTTTCCCTTCTAAGGGTGTCCCCACGTGTGCCCCTAGGAAGGCTTGAGGGCCCGCTTCTCCTCCTCCAGACTCTGCCTGCGCCCTGTGCCACTGACTTCGTACCACGACGTGCAGCACGGCTCATCTGTGTCTGCCCCCGCCCGTGCTCCATGAGCAACTCCAAGACAAGGGCCATGACTTGGTCACGGCTGCCACCCCAGCTTCTAGCAGGGGCCCAGGGAAATGGCTGAAGGAACGTTCCAGTGAATGCATGTAAAAAGTGAATGAAGTGCCACAGGGCTCTATGCGTATCAGTTCTCCGTTTGTTTTGGCCTGGATAGTTTTGTTTGAGCTGGTGGAACTTGGTGAACTTGCGAGACTGCCGCACAGTTCCGGCCCAAGGCCGAAGTCCTCTTACTCTTTCCAGCCCGCACGTGGATATGGCTCCAGAGTGTAATCAGACAGACCACCAGGTGGCGCTAAGTCCCCGTGCTGGACAGTTGCAATCCGCATCTTCCTGCAGGGCCCAGACAGCCCTTTCCAAGAGACTGAAGATTATTCTAGATTGTTTTCTCGGAGTATCCATGAACTCACTGTAAAATCCCAAGTCTAGCCCATGGAGGAAAAGGAATTTTATAAAAGATATCTAAATTCAGCTAAGGGGAGAAATTAATCCAAGATTAGTCCAAATAGGCAGAACATAGCCTCAACTCAGAGCTACAGTTCAGCTGCACTGCTCTTACGGGTCCTCCGGTCACCCTGCTCCAGCTGTGAGGACGCCTAGAGGGTGTGGCTGTGCCCCTGGACACACAGGAAGTCTGCCTTCACAGAACAGACTGGAACCTATGTTCACCACCCAGCGTTACCTTGGTTGGCTGGTTATTCAAGAGGTCTTCTCGGGGCCCTGAACCACTAGGAGTAGCTCTTCAGGAGAATATCTTGTTGCTCCCGGACCTGAGCTCTTGGCCCCATTTCTTCTAGTCAGTAGTGACTCCTTCCTCCATAAACACTAGCCTCTCGCTGTCCCTGAGCGTGGGGTGTTTCTTCCTTCCTTAACTCGGGGGTCCTTCTGGAAGTGAAGGGAACGCCACTATGCTTCACGCCCTTGCAGAAACCATCCTGCACACCAATTTCTTTCTTTCTGAAATTCCTTGTATTTACAGTCAGCTTGGGTTAGCTTCATTCTTGAAACTTACAGCCATAGATGAATTCACTGCGACAGAGTGACGATGAGAATTAGACTTGCAGCTGGACAGACAGGCTTCCCGCTGATTGGCTCTATGATCACTGACCCCCTGCCCACTTAACCTTCCCCCAGGCCCACAGCTTTGCCTGCCCCCAGCGGCCCTGATGATACTGTAGTCCTTGTAAATGGCACCCACTTGGCTTGTGGGGGCCCCTGGACTGGGCTTTCCCACCCCTGGAGAGCTACTCAGCTTGCGAAGAATACACTGCATGGTCATGCTGCCCACAGGGAGGGTGCCCAGCTCCTTCTCGATGGAAAGCCTCTTTTGGCATTGTGTCCATAGAGTCTCAACTTCCAGCTATAGATTCTGTGTTTTCATCTGACAGCCGTATACACAAAGCAGGGATAGATGCTCGTCGGGCCTCTCCATGGCCTGGATGGGCTGCATCACCAGGTGCTGATTCAGGTATGGTAAGTGGCCTTCTGATCACACCTGAGGCTGCAGCCCACCCAGCCCGGTCCCTGTGGTCAGGCCACTGCGGAAGGGACAGATGGCAGGTTGGCCTCCAGACCCAATCTGGCCCAGACTAACTCCTGTCCGAGGGCAGGCCCCGAGATTCAGGGTCTCCTCCCCCTACCATCTACTGTCTCCTCTTTCGGGCCCACTGCCAGCCACAGCTGCCCCCACCTTCTCCCGTTCTGGAATTCCTGAGACCAGGACGTCCTGGAGGCAGGTTCTCAGGGCTCCTTCTCTGTTATTTCTCTGAGCTTGCACGCACCGCCCCCCCTCCACTGGGGGTTTTCATCAGTCCTACGGGTGAGCAAGAAACCGCACAGACGAGGGGAGTGGTCCGCAGAGGATTCGTTCCTTTTGACTTCGGCCGGATAAACAAAGCCAACAGTCTGCTCGGAACATTTCTGAGCCCCTTCCCAGAAGTTTCCCGAGTGCCAGTATACTTGGTATAGGCCTTCTAAACCCCTTGAGTTGGGATACACTGTTCTCACACTGATAACAGACTGGAGCTGCTGTGGGGCAGGGCTGGGGGCTCAGGCCCACATGTATTCCCCGCCTGGCACACAGCAGCCTCGCCAACGATATTTATGAAATGAGTGGATATGGGAGTCGAGGCTGGAAGGTTAGAGCACATCCTCAGGCCTAGAAGCTACGAAGTTTCTTGAAGCACGACTCGAGGGGTCCCAGGGTCCCGGAGCGGCAGCCAGCATCTGTTATTAGAGGCTGCAGGCTCTCCTTATAGAGAATCTCTGCTTTTCCTGGTCCTCGCCGCTGCTTCTCTATATTTCACTTATCCGTTGTTGATGCCATAAAGAAACGGAATTCTAAAATAAATTCCTCTCCCTTCCCCAACCCCCAAACTTCTGAAGAAGATTTAAGCCTGGCATTACAAATTTTCTAAATACTGTTGCAAAATCCCAACAGCTTATACAGTGAGCAAAGTGCAGATCTGAAGAAAAATCCCCCAATGAATTTTTATCTTTTCTGTGCCGGCAGCTGCATGATTTCAAAGGGAGGCAGCAAATCGGTCTCCATTCAGGCTTTACTTCTGGGCAGAGATTTAAAAGGTGGAAATCTTGAGCTGGATCAAAGGGAAGCTCTATTTCTATGTGGGCCACGAATGTTGCCCAAAGCAGTGTGTTTTGGAGAGAAATAGACTCTCAGTGGAAAGGGAATATTCTGGAACCTTCTAGATGTGTGTGCCTCTTCCCTTCTCTTTGGACATTAGTATCTGGCACGCTGTGGACATTCAGCGCATGCTTGTTGAATAAACTAATTTGATAGTGCATGTTTGTGAGTGTTTGGAGGTGGCCGGAGTGGGGAAACATGAAATTGTCAATACTTCTGTGCTGAATTATCTCATCTAAGCCTCATCTGCAGTCTGTGACCTGAGCAGGGTTACTTTTATTGCAGACATGAGATGGCTGAGATGTTCAGGAACCGCCCAGAGTCAAGGGCTGGCAGGAAGTGAAGCCAAGGCCATACCCGAGCCATCGGACTCCAAGGCGCGTGTTGCTGACCATACTGACCCGCAGCGAATGAGTGGGACTCCGTTTTCTGACATATCACTGTCTGGCCTCATTCTTGGGCGTATTCCTTACAGCACACTTTCTCAGCCCCCTTCTTCTAGAGGCCCCTTGCTGGGTCTGGCTGCTGGAAGCTACCAGTGAGGCCCGAAATGTCCGCCAGGGGTCGCTGCAGGGAGCGCAGGAGCTGGTCCTGAGGGCCTTGGAGGCTGGGAAGGAGTGGGCACGGGAAGTAGAGCTCCTAAATGCATTGAAAGTCCTTTCTCTGCAATCACGAAAATCTTTTCGTCGATGAAAAGCATACCTCTTGGGCCCAGGAGGAAACTGGTGTGGGCACTGGCCGGCTCCACCTCAGAGGGTCCCCTTCGCTCGGCTGTCAGTTGGGAGGGGTGGCGGGCTCAGCCCCCAAACAAGTAATGTCTGCAGTGGGCTCGGAAACTGCAAAGGCTGCTCCTGCCTGAGATGATCCCATTCACCCAGGTGCCAACCGAGGGCAATGTGTCACTTGTGTCACCCCAGGCCTGACTCCTCCCATTTTAGGGAACTTAGAGTTCTGCATTAAATGACAAGCGGCATTTGTCTGCGGGGACGGCAACATCAACTCTGGCTTCCCACCTTACCTTGTCTCATGTTTACCCCGAGGTAGGGCAGAATCAAAGAAGCAGCATCCTCAAATCTGGCATTGGAGAGGGAGCTCCCCCCCCCTTTTTTTTAAGTTAATTTATTTAAGTAATCTCTACACCCAACATGGGGCTTGAACCCTGGACGCTGCATGAGGAGTCGCCGGCTCCACTGCCGGCACTAGCCGGCCGACTCGGGAGCTGCCCATCTTATAAGGACTCCTGAGACCTCCTCATGAAGGGAGCAAGGTGTCCCTCTTTGGCCTGGCTTCCGCAGGGAGGCAAGGCTGACTTCAGGAACCCTTCACTGATAGCAGAGAGGGCCTCCGGAAGTCGGTCCTGCTATCCGGTCTGCACATTTTGGGGTTGAGAATAGAAACTCCAAGCAGGGCCTTATGGGTTGAACCGCCTTCCCCTCAGATTCACACCCTGAAGTCCTAACCCCCAGGTGTCTGTGCATATGACCTTATCTGGAAATAGGGTCACTCGTTGCAGATGTAATTAGTGAAGTGGAGGTCCTACTGGAGGGGCTGGGCCCCTAAGCCAATATGACTGGTGTCCTCATGAAAAGGGACCCTCAGAAGGAGCCAAGTCCGCTGACTCCGTGATCTCAGACACCTAGCCTCCAGAATTGTGAGACAATCAATCCGTTGTTTCAACTGCTCCGTTTGTGGCACTTTGTTCCATTGGCCCCAGGAACTAACCCACAGGGAGAGCGTCTGGGGGACAGACGGACACCAGCAGTCCCCTGGGGTGAGTCCACATCTCTCATCACTGTTGGCCTGACCTTGCCCTCAGGGCTCAGGGATAGAAGAGAAACACCTGCCGCTTTAAAAACTTTCCATCTAGGAAATGACATGCCTGGATGAGAAGTTAGCCTCGACAAAGAGGGAGCCCTCAGATTCTCAAACCCAGACATTCCTATATTTGGCTGTGGAGAAATCAACTTTTTTTTTAACTACAAAAGGAAACTTCAAGGCCCAAACCCCGTACCTTACAGGAAAAGGGTGCTCAGGGGAGCCCTGAACACACACCCCTTCTCCCAAGGTTATGCTCGAATAAGTGGCAGACCCCATGTTCAGAGCCAGGTGCTCCTGACCCCGGAGCTGGGCTCGAATTTAGTGCAGTACTTTGTCTTCCTTTTCAAACAGGACAAGTTCTGGACCCCAAGAATCGGCCGCGGTACAGAAAAGATTTGTCGTGTGCTTGAGACCCTGGGCTCTGTGCAGGATCGATCTCAGAGCAGAAGGCACAGCGACGGGATGGGGTGGCCATGGCTGAATCTTGAAGGATGGACAAGACTGGCTCGGCCCGGGGCTGGGTGGGCATGCAGGGTGTTCCCAGCAGAGGGTCCAGCGTGAACCAAGGCTGGGGGCCTAACGATAGTTCATGCGCAGGAGAGCTCTAAGTAATTCAGTGTTTCTGGAGTTTAATGAGCCGGGCGGTTTAAAGAGCGGCCAGTAGGGTGGGGCCGGGTCAACGGGCTGGATGAGGAGGGCTCACGAGCCATGTTAGGGAGGGTGGCCCCATCTTTGGGGTCACTGATGGAGTGAGGATATTATTTATCATTCACCCCAGGACACGTTTGAGAGTGAAAAGCTGCTTAAAAATAATGACCGGGTGTGAATTGCTCTGTAACAAGTGTGAACCGCGATTGTCCCAGACACCCTGTCATGGAGAGCCCTTGAAGTGTTTGAAGCAAGGTGTGACACAATCACACCGGCTCTTTGGAAAGGTCGCTGCCTGCCCAGCGCGAGACGGCTCAGCATACTTTATTGGCAAAGGCAAAACGTGCACAGCATAAAGAACTCAGGCGGTAAAAAAAGAACACCGTGGTGAGTGCGTCTCCCCCACGCCCTTGTCCTTGAGTCCCCTTGTCAAAAGCGATGCCTGGCCTCCCAGTGAGTGTTCCGTTCCAGAGGGAGTGTGACTGTAAGAGCCAATGGGTACGTATCTCCCTTTTAGCACAGCAGTCGCACTTGACCCTGTTCTGCCCTTGGCTTTTTATCGATAGGCCACGGAAGTCATTCTGTCTTAGTACAAACAGAGCTGCTTTCATCTTTTGTTGCTTTAAAATGTTCCATGGATTCAACATATTGCATTCCGCCTTTGCCCTACGGATGGACACGGAGGTTGTTTCCGATTTTGTGCTGTTCGAAATGGTGCTGTGATTAATATCCTTGTACAGAGGAATGTGTGCAGAGGATGAATTGCCCGCAATGGAATCGCTGAGTCCGACGGCATATATACATTTATAATTTTAATAGATATTGCCGAATCGTCCCTCACAGGAAGGGAGCTCATTCTACGCACACGCTCCTAGGCCCGAGGATAGAACTCCAGCGAGAACGCGTTGAGTCCCTGGTGACTGGGGGAGGTTGGCTGTCCGATGGGAGGCGGGGAGTGTGAATAGATGATTATACGCAACTTCGGGAGACATGAGGGTCTCATGTGAGGCAGTCATGGTGGGGATGGGGGGAAGCAATGATTTGGAGAAACCCATGAAGAGGTAAAGTCCCCCTACCCAGGTGGTAGAGAAGTGTGCGGGGATGACTTCTGCTTCTCTACCTTGTGTAACTGGGGGATGCAGGTAAGGGAGGTCACTTCGGAGGAGCTGAAGGCGTCCAGGTAGAAGTGTCTGGAAGACGTTGGATGCATAGGCCCGAGGCCAGGGAGAAGCTTGGTGAAGCCCCAGTAAGGAGGGAGGGGGAGCCTGAGGGCTGGTGGGCCAGCCTGGGCCAGCGTGCCCGGGGAGCCAGCCTCAGAGGGAAGAGCAAGCCAGGGGCCCGGAAGCAGAGTTGCAAGAGCGCCTCCCCCCTAAGCCCCGGCTCTGTCTGATGGGAGGAAGGTCTTGTAGGTCTTGAGAAGTAAGGCCTCCCTGACTGTTGCTGCCTGGGTCTCTCCCTGCCTCACCTTATGCAGGCCCTGGTGGGGGAGCCTGGGGCTCCACCGTATTTAAAGGGCAGGCTGCGGGAAGAGGCACATGGATGGAGGAAAGAAGCACCAGGAGTGTTCTGGAGGCCCAGGAGATCAGCTCCTGAATCTGGAGGCAGCAGGTCTGGTAAGGCAGGGACTCGAAAGTGCCCATTAGACAGAGCAATTAGGAGATCACGAGTGCCCTGAGCGGAGCTGGTTTCAAACAGAGGCTGGGCTTCTTCGAACCGATAATAGAAAGTCAGCGTGTTTACTCATTGGTTGTATCCTAGCAACAGCGTGTTCTCAACAGGGCTAAGTGTTCTAGAAAGCAAGACCAAATTATACAGGAACACAGCGTTCTAGAATGTCTGCATGGGCTTGTCAGCCAATTTCCTCCCTAGAGGTACTCAGGAGATTGGTAAAAACTACCCTCTTTTCCTCTAAATTTCCCGGTAGTCCATGACAGGCATTCAGTACACTAATAGAGTTTGCCTGGGTCACCTCCCGGAATTCAAAGTTAACCTGAGGGGAAACGGAAGAGTGGGGTCCCAGCCGGGGAAATGAGCCTTGAGTCGTACTTTGCCACCTTAAGATCAAACGTCACTTGGGCATTTGCTATGGGATTGTCTGCTCTCCCAGGACAACATTGGCGGTGCCTTCTTTCCCTTCCCCTGTGGATCTTCCCACACGGGGGCGGCTGATTTGACCCATAGCTCACTTCCAGCAGCTTTGAGTGATGCATGGAAAATGCAGGTGGGCTTTCGACCTCCAAGGCTCCAAGCCCTACCCGCCAGCACCTGGCATGTCTCAGGGAGAGTGCTTCGCTTCCCTGATGTAAGCTATCTGTTCTATTCACACCCGTCTCCCCACAGACGGATGGGGAGCTGGTCTGGGAGGCAGAGGCTGGTCTCAGGTGTGTCTCTGTGGAATTCCCTCCCGCAGGTAAGGACTCAGGGGCTGCTGTGGGCCAGGCTCAGGAGATGAGTAAGGTCTGGTCTCTTCCTCTGAGGCCCTGTGGTTGAGTGGAGGACATAACCTAGTACATGGGTTCCTTGGAGGAAATGCAACACACCGAAGTGAAGAAACCAGGGTGAGGACAACCTAACCCAACACTGGGCAATCAGCAGAGACTTCTTGGAGGAGGTGATGCCTGAGCTGTGTCTTACCAACGTGAGAAAGAGTCCGCCTGGTAAAAGGTGTGGAAGGATGTTTCTGACCTTTCAAGCAGCCTCTGTGAGACATGCAGGTGTGGGCTAGCCCGGCACATTATACACTGTTGGGGCTCAGACGAGAGAGACGTATTTCCCTGGCATTGTGCCCGGCCCAGGGTGGCCCTAGCGATGCTGTGGAATCAAGAACGACTTGAGGGGGCCAAGGTCTTTCTTCAGGCAAGGCAGGGTGAAATGCAATGTTACCCTCACTCCTCTCTTCCCTTGCGATCACAGAATGTAGCCTCTGAGCCTGGGTGTGGGGTGAGCACGAAGGGGATGGAGTCCACCAAGCCCTGCAGGCTGGTGGGCTCTAGGCGGGTGTAGACCCTGTCCTTGCAGAGCCTGTCCCATGTGCAAGGTGGGAGAGGGGTGACGGCTGCCCCTCTCGCTCTCTTGAATGTTACATAAAATAATATGAAATGGTCTTGGGTGAGGTCGAGCCTCGGGTCTTTCTCACTCGTTCCTTCATTTTTATGGTCATGCCTTTGGTTTGTCCAGAGGGACGCCCTAGGAAACAGAACTTGCTGTTGAGACTGTGAAGCGTGCTGGTCAGGGAAGCCCTTGTTTCTGAGTGCCCCAGAGCGGGGGACATTTGCCCCAGGAAAAGCCGTCTGAGCTGAGCGGCTGGCTTGGTTTTCCCGTTTGAGATGTAGTATGTTTTTTATTACAGTAATTTGTGAAGTTAGAAATAGTTATTTTGCACACTTAACAGGACAGACGAGTACAACTTGCATGTTCCTGACACCCCAGACGAACGGATATTAACAAGTTTTCATGTTTGCTTCAGACCTTTTGATTTGCTTGCTTTACTGAAATAAAACAAGATACAAAATTGAAGTCTTCCTGCTTCCTCTCTCCTTGGAGGAAACCACTGTCATGAGTTTGGGAGGCATCCACGCCACAATTTCCTAGTTTATAGCGTCTGCTTCCATAAGCAATAAGCAATCTCATGGAGTGTGATTAGAAATTTTGCGGGTAATGTGTTGACAATGTTTAGAACTTGCTCTCCTGCTCAACCTTCCGTATTCTCGAGATCTGTGGGTGCGGATGGATGTAGGAGCGGTTGGTGTATTTCACCTGGTGTCGTAAACGTGTTAGCTGATCGGTTTCTCTACGTTTGCTCCTAGGAATCTCTGTCCTGATTTTACAACAGAGCGTGCACGTTAGCTTTCCCTCAGGCATTATCTTTCTACTTTACCTGTATTTTTCTTTGTCCTAATTTCAAAGAAAACTAGATTTTCATTTTCAGAACAGTTTTAAGCTCACAGCAAAGTTGAGAGGATGGTGCAGAGGTTTTTCATATACCCCCTGCGCCCACACATGCACACCCTCCCCCATTATCAACATCCCCCACCCGAGGGGACATTGACACAACCGAGGAACCTGCATTGACAGCACCATCATCGTCATGCAACGTCCCTAGTTTACCGTTCACTCCCGGTGGCGTACATCTGGTGGGTCTTAACAAATGCATAATAGCATGTCTCTAACGGTATAGCATCGTGCAGAATAATTTTTACTACCTTAAAAATCCTCTGTGCTCTGCCTATTCATCCCTCCCTCCCCCACCCCCTGGCAATCGCTGATCTTTATACCGTCTCCATTGTTTTGCCTTTTCCAGAATGTCACACAGTGAGACTCATGCAATATATTGCCTGTTCAGATTGGCTTCTTTTCGTGATATGCATTGAAGTTTCCACCACGGCTGTTAATGGCTTGATAGCTTATTTGCTTTTCGTGCTGAATAATATTCCATTGTGTGAATGTACCACATTGATTTACTGACAGAGGACATTTTGGTTGCCTCCAACCCTTGGCAATTAGGAATAAAGCTGCTATAAATATCTGTGTGCCGGGTTTCATGTGGACATGCTTTCGACTCATTTGGGTAAATACCAAGGAATGCAATTGGGTCCCATGGTAAGACCATGTCTGGGGGCGCCAGGCTGGCCCTGATGGTAGAACATGCAACTCTTAACCTTAGGGATAAGAGTTCAAGCCTCCCATTGAGCGTGGAGCCTACTTAAAATTAAATAACAACAATAATAAAAAGAATATGTTTAGCTTGTAAGAAACTGCCAAGCTGTCTTCCAATGCCCTGATTTTTACATCTAGCCACTCTTCACTTTTTTTGGATGCTGGAATGTTATCTCAGATCCTTTTTGGAATGAGTCAGGGGAGAGACGTGAGCAAGCACACAAACATCTTATTTCTATGCAGGCTGGACAGGTGGGGCCTAAGGCCAGACCTCTGAGAGGGGGACTGAAAGAGAAGGCTGGTTTTGAGGGGTGGGTGTGTATCAAACCCAGACTGCCAGAAACTGCTTCCGGTCCATAGACTCCTGGAGACGCCTCGGCTGTGCCCTGAGGACACAGAACTGAAGGGAGGCTCTGGGCTGCCCACTGCAGACGGGAGGGTGCAACCAGTCCTCCGTCAGCTGCTCTGTGCCCTGAATCACAGCCCCTACTTCTACTGTCCGTGGGGCCCAGGCAGCAGCTCACTGCTGGCTGGGAGGAGGCTTTGCCCTCTCCCGCTCCTGCTCCTGCTCAGGCCACCCTGGGTCCGGCCCAGGCCCAGGTGCCAGCGTTGGAACTCAAAGCCAAGACAGAGCACTGGCTGATCCCTCAGTTGATGGGAAGCCTGTTCCCTGGGACCGCCCAGCCCTTGGGTCTTGCCTCTTTCCAAGTCCTCCAGGTGCAGCCCCTCAGCCCTGCCAGCAGGAGTCCCCAGAAGGGGTCCTGAAGCTAGTTCCACACTACCCTGACGTCCTCTCTTCTGCCATCTTGCAAGTGGAACACACTGCTCTTTCTCCAGTCCCCTCTCTGCCCAGCCCAAAGCCCACACACAGATGAGGGCCTGAGGACATGGTAGCATCCTGACCCCCCCCTCCTGCTTGGGACACCTTTTCGCACAGCTTGCTTCCAGCCACGCTGTTCCCTCGTTCCCTCACTAGAGGGCGCGCTCCTTAGCACCTGGCCGGTTGACCAGAATCCAAAGGGTGGAGACGTGGCTGGCTCACTTACTAGAGCCCGGAGGGCTAGAGCAGGCCCATGGTAGGCACTGGGAAATAAGGGAATGAATCGAAATAATGGCAGAATATAAACGTTTGGCCTGTTTTAATATGCAACTTAAAAAAATCTTTGCTGTGCTTGAAGGATGGGATGCAGTTATCCCCTGCTTTATAACGTAGGCAGGGGATTAAGCTCTCTCTGTCCTGGAAGAAAGAGGAGTCAGTACTTCCGTTGCTCGGGGCTTTACGGGCCACTAAGAGCTCCAGTGAAAGAGCAAGATTTGTTTGTGGGGAGGAGGTGTAGGCATGCGTCAAGGAATACGGAAGGTTGAGAGGTCTGGTGGTTATGGGAAGTAGCCAGAACGTTCTGACATGGACCCTTTGAGATGGAGCCTGCATGCTGGTCCCAGGCAGTCACCCAAGAATGGAGAGACGGTGAGTGGGCTCCGGGAAGCCCCACGGTGAGGGGCCTTGTTGCATTCCTAGTGCGTGAGAACCTGCCGAGGGGCCTCCGGTGGTGAGAGCCGTCCCTGGCTGGCACCTGAGCCCTCTCAGCAGCACCTCCTAGTGGTGCTGGAAGGTCTTGACGCCCTGGCGTGGAGTGCCCACAGGAGCCGCTCTCTGGATGGGGGACCAGGCTGGCTCTGTCTGGTTCTTAGTCGGGTACCTCCTGATGCCTGAGGCGCTGCTGCGTCTGTGAGTGTGTGCACATCTGTGCCAAACTGGGCAAGCTCCAGTCCCTTGATCTGGGCCCACCATCATTGCCCCCCATGACACACGGCGTATCAGACGCAATGCTGTGCTGCTGGGGTGCAGCTCAGCCCTTCATGTGCACCAAGCTGAGGCTCCGAGGGGCGCACTAACTTGCCTCGCGCGTCTCGCAGCCAACAGCCATAGATCTCATTCTCAGAGAAACGTAGAGACCAAAGTTTAACAGCGACTTCTTGATAGCTTTTGGGGATGCTCTGTGGCCTTTTGCTTAGCATTGTTCTCATCTGTATTCTGGATGAAAAAGTTCTGGAACCAAGATAGGAGATCTGCAAGTAAGTTCCCATTTTTAAAAAAAATTTTTTTATTTGTCAAAGAGAGAGAGAGCACAAGCAGGGGGAGCGGCAGGCAGAGGAAGAAGCAAGCTCCCCGCTGAGCAAGGAGCTCGATATGGGACTCGATCCCAGGACCCCAGGATAATGACCTGAGGCGAGGGCAGACACTTAACCAACTGAGCCACCCAGACATCCCAGTAAATTCTGTTGTAACAAGGAATTAAACTGTTTTAAAACGTTCCATGAAGTTATTTGAAATAGTAACATTAATTAAAATACTGGGGGTTCACCATGAGCCAGGTTTTAAGCACATTACAAGAGTTGGCTCATTCAGTCTTCACGGCCCCTGTATGAGGTGGGGGCCAGAGGGGACCAGCATGCGTTGGTTTTCTTGCTTAAACAGCGACACCTCCACACACGTGGCTTGCGGCTTAGGACGTCAGGAAATGGTGTTTCTTTTGCACATTTGCGACTATTTCTGCATAAAGCCGTTCTCAGAAACTGGAGAAAATTGACATGTTCTGCAAACAGCCAGGGAGCGTTCCTGACCCCGCCTGAGATGTTTTCCTACCACTGTGTTCGCTTCTTCTTTGGGACTCACGGGGAGCTGAGTAGGACATAACCATGGTAACTCACAGGCAATCACCTCCAACTCCAGTTGCTAATCTGGGTTAGAATCGCCCGCTGGAAGCTCTTTGAACATCCTCAGGAGAGCCTGGAAAGGAGCTGTGAGAGGCACAAGTCCCACAGGGTGGGGGGCCGTGGCCCTGGGACCTCACTGGTGCTTTGGCAGAAACACCTGCCTGCTGTCAGGAACCTCGGGCTCAGACTTCAGGCTTGTGGCCCCACCCGTGTGATCTGGGACAAGTCCCCTCCCACGGGTCCCTTGGAGTCCCCACGTGAGAAGGAGATGATAATTTATGGCTGTCCCGGATTCTCAGGAGAATAGTAAGAGTTAAAGCTTATGAATCATATTTAGTAAATAAAGTGCCAACATCAGGAGTTACCGCCTTTACTTCTTAGTCCCGTGAGGCGTATCTTTGGGGTGGTGGAGTCAGGGAAGTTGGATGAGGCATATTTTGATTTTCTAAAACTTTTTGTTATGTTAATTTCAAATACAAATGAAAGCAGATGGAACAGAATAATAATTTTCCATGTATTCATTGTCAATGTCAACTATTAACAGCATTGGGCCAGTTTTGTTTCATCCATTCCCTGTAAAAAGAATTATCTTTATGGAGATATAATTTATACAAATAATGTACCAAAATGTACCTTTCCAGGAATTTAGAAACTCCTGTAACCATCATATATTTAACATTCCATCACTTTCCAAAGTTCTCTTCTGCCCCTTCCAAGCCAAGTGCCCCTTACCCTCCGGTTCCAGGGCCTGTAACAGACCCTCCATGGGACACATGCATCTTCCTAGGGATGCCGGACTGCAGGCAGAGTAAGGTCTTGTTCTCAATGGGGATGGGAGGATGGAAGCATTTTTATACATATACATAGCATACATATAAATATACATAACATAAAATTTGCTGTTACAACCGTTTTTAAAAAGATTTTATTTATTTGTTTGAGAGAGAGAGAGAGAGAGAGCAAGCTAGCAGGGTGCCAGGCAGAGGGAGAGGGACAAGCAGAGAAGCAAAACTATGCTGAGTGTGGAGCCTGACGTGGGGTTCGATCTCATGACCCTGAGATCATGACCTGAGCTGAAATTAAGTGTCAGACGCTTAACCGACTGAGCCAGCCAGGTGCACCTGTTATAACCGTCTTTAAGTGTACAATTCAGCGGCATTAAGGACACTGACATTATTGTACAACCATGACCACCATCCATCTCGAGACATTTTTCATCATCCCAAACTGGAGCAATAACTCCCCACTTCCCCTGCCATTCTGGCCACCATGCTGTAGCATGTGCCAGAATTTCCTTCCTTTGTAAGCCTGGTGATACTCCATGTTTTGCGTATCCAGTCCTCTGTCAAAGGACACTCGGGCCGCTTCCACCTTGGGATGGTATTGTGAATAACGCTGCTATGAACGTGGGTGTCCCAATATCTGTTTGGGTCCTGGATTTCCATTCTTCTGGGGATGTGCTCAGGAGTGGACTTGATGGGTTGAAATGGTAATTCTAGGGGCGCCTGGGTGGCACAGCGGTTAAGCGTCTGCCTTCGGCTCAGGGCGTGATCCCCACGTTATGGGATCGAGCCCCACATCAGGCTCCTCCGCTAGGAGCCTGCTTCTTCCTCTCCCACTCCCCCTGCCTGTGTTCCCTCTCTCGCTGGCTGTCTCTATCTCTGTCAAATAAAAAAAATCTTAAAAAAAAAAAAAAGAAATGGTAATTCTATGCTTCAGTTTTTGAGGAACCACCGTGCTCTTGTCCTGGGCAGCTTCCCCATTTCACATTTCCATCAGCAAGGCACAGGAGTTCCAATTTCTCCATATCCTTGTCGACACCTGCTCTTTTCGGGGCTCCCACACCCCCCTGCGATAGCCATCCTGAGGAGCGGGAACTGGTACCTCATCGTGGCTTTGATTTGCATTTCTCTGATGACTAACGGTGCTGAGCATCTCTTCATGGGCTTATTGGCCATTTGTGCACCTTCTTCGGAGAGCTGTCTCTACAAGTCCTTTGCCTTCCTCTTCATTTTAAAAACATGTTTTCGTACTTTTGCAAATAATTTTGGCCAATTCTTTCTTCTCCTTAAGTATATTTATCATTATGCTCTTTTACTTTTTTGTCCTCTTCTTCCAAATAATTCTGCTTCAGGCACTAGATAATATTTGGCTGTCTTTATTTTGGAACAGGTGTCTTCCTTGGGAATCTGGTTACTTTGTCTTGCGAGTTCAGGACCCCATGATGATGTCAAACAAAGGCCAGGCTGGCATCAATCCCAGAGTCTAATGGTGGGGGGAGCATGGAACAGAAGGGAATCACGATATGCCACCCCAAATTTGCCACTTTGACAGAAGAATTATTTTGAGCTGAAGGCATTTGGGTTCCTGAAATCCCTGATCTGCCTGAAAGCAGTCCCCCCAAAGAACTCAATTGTCATAAATCCCCTTCCAGGAGCAACTCCAATCAACCCTCAGAGTCGAGACCACATCCAGATAGACATTGTCACAAACCGTCCTACCTCCATCTATTTTCCTGAGAGCCTGTTTATCTTTCCCCAAAATCATGTGCTTTCCCTAAAAAAGAAATTTCTTTCTCGCTGTCCCTTCCCCCCTAAGTTAGGTATACAGACCCCAAGTTCTAATCCCCGCTTTGAGCTACTCATCTGGGTATGTGTGTGATGTACAAGCTTAGAAACTTCTGTTGCTTTTCCTCTAATTAATCTGTCATCTGTAAGTTCTATGCACAGGTCCAGCCAGGGAACCTGAGAGAGGAGAAGGAAGAGAAGACTCCCTTCTCTATAGAACCCAGGGTGTTTGAGCCCCGGATCCCAGAGAATCCCTCCTGTTTGTGGCCTGCCTCCCTGAAACTACTCTGGTCAGGGCTGTTTCTCTGGCTCTCAGCGTCTTGGGAAGAGCCAGACTCGCCAGGTCCCCATGCTATGGGGGTGATGAAGGCGGTTGGGTGGTCTGCCCCCACTGGTTCTTCTCGAATCCTCCCCACAGCAGGGTTCATGCAGTTCCCAGTGCCCTGACTGTTCCACAGACACCAGGACAGTGGTCTGGCCTAATGCTCCAACAGTGACTGTTCTAAGGCTCAAATGGCGGCCAGAGCAGAACTCCAAGCATCCCACCCACCCCCTCATTGCTGTCTTCCATCCCCTAAGGCCAGCCTCACTCTGACCTTAACTGTGTGATTCTTCTCTCTTCATTAACATGACTTCATTTTTCCAGGAGCCTCCAACCTAGCCAGATTATTGTTATGGAAATTCCATGAAGACTCATCAGCTTTTCAATGGAAAGCATCAAGAGACCGTTTGCGCCCTAAGATTCTTTGAGTTCATCGCTCAGAATCCTTACTCACTGTGTCCACCAACCCTGACTGTCCAGTCATGGCCCCACCCAATCCTGATGACACCTCCCCCCATCGGAAAGACTGCCTTAAATCAAACTTCCAATCCTCAGCGAATTTTGACAGTGGCGTCTCCTCTCTGAGATACTCCCCGACATCTGGGAGGTGATGTTCCCCTTTACTGTGGGAAGCAATAAACTCCACTTAGTTTCCTCCACAGGTTGTGTGAATTATGTTTGGGACGCGGCTTTTGACACTGGGCACTGCTTAAGCCAGTCTTGGGTTTTTCCAGATCTTTTTCATCTCGTTGTTCTCGTTCATTCCTCTGATCTGTGTTTCTCTTGCTTTGTAATTTCTCCAGGTTGATTTTAGGGGAGGAAGCATCAGGCAATGACAATCTGCCACTCAGCATGACTTTCCTTCTACTTGCATGGAAGGGAACTCACATTGTTACCTTGTAGACGATCCGGGACAGCATACCAATTTCAGCTGCTGTCCGATGCTAGGATCTAGATTTGTTTAACCGAACCTCCCAGTTACATTTTATATTTTCCCATGATTGACCCTGAAATCCAACTGATCTTGATTGGCATGTCAGCTTCAATCAGGAAGGAAATTTATTAATTGTGTGATTAAAACACAATAGTGATCTAATAATGGAGTAATAATGTCGGCTTAATTTTTCCTGCTTTTTGTGGCTATTTTAAAAATATAAAGTCTGTAGGCAGAGAATAATTATATACCCATAGATGTTTCAGTGCTATAAAAATTTCTTATTTTCTAATGCTAGGTATCTGGTTCATGTAATGGGCATTTTTATTCATATACGATAAAAAATTTACAAAAATTAAATAGGATATTGAAGTCATGGCTGCTTCAGCTTATAATTATTGACTACGATAGCACGAGCAACTCCACACCTGCTAGCGCTCCCGTCTTCACTTGGTTGGCCCCGGCACTAGGGAAAAGACAACCAGGTGAAAAGATGACACACAGGATTTGAAGCCACACAGACCCAAATTCAAGTCCCGGCTGTGTCACTTACTAGGTGTGATGTTGATCAAGGCTGTGACCTTCCTGATTCCCGATTTCCTCAGATGTAAATGAAAAATGTATGTATCTAATAGGCTTGTCAGGAGGATGCTTGCTATTATAGTTTGCTTGATTGAAATGGATGTCCTTTGAAATTGTCAAGGATATTATACCAAGCTCTACATCACCAAGGGCTTAGATGCCTTCCCTTATGGAATTTATCTCATAATGTGTATAGCTCAACAGACCCTTTAAAACAGAAGGAGGGGCATTTGTTCATGAAAAATTACCACGATGGGGAGAGGTTGTTAGAACCCGAGTATGGATAAGCTCAGCTTCTGCCCACGTCCCTAAAAAGAGATAACGTGTCCTTAGCCCAGAAGGAAGGGCACAGCCTGACTGCAGTCCGGGTGTCAACATGGGAAAGATCCATGTGTATCCAGCCAAAGGAGAAGCTTGGCAGAAAAGCCTAGAACTGTGGGGGAGTGGGGGCAGCCCTGGCCCAAGGAAGGGAGCCCTGGCCTAGGGTTCCTCCCCACAGTCCTGTCCTGTGGAAGAGATGGTGGGCCAAGCCGTCACCTCCTTAGCACTGCTGTGTCTCCTTCCTCGGCTCTGGGTTTGTCCACACCATCCAGCCCCCCTATCCTTAGGCTTTTTGTGTAGTGCTGTCCTGTAGTGTTACACGGGTTTGCAGGGGGCCAAATTCATAGCCTCCGAAGTGGGAGTGCACAGGATGATTCACTGAGGAGTGGGGACAAATATTAGAACTTCCATTTATATTTATTTTTCATCTTGTTCTAACATGCTATTTTTGGTTTCCTTGTTATAGTGCACATAATGTGGCAGTTTAATCCTATTCACCACTTATAAAATTTATAAAAGAAAAATGTACATTTACGGAGGATGCACATTTATTGTCGGTCAGCCCATTAGAAAAATTGGGTGATCACTGCTCTTGACTGCCTGATCCCCGTGGTCATTCTATTTTGAGTTGCAAAGTCGTGCTCTGAAATCCTTTCTCCTTCTCCCAATCAGCCTCTCAAGAGCTTGGGTGTCAGCTGTTGAGCAAGTTGGAGCTTCTGAGTCTACAAAGCTGAGAATTAGTCTTTCTCTCCTTGTAAGCCTTGGCCTCTTTGAGCCTTAGCTTTCAAATCGGTCAAGTGGCAGAACAGTAGCTGTCTTGTCTGCCTCCCAGCGTGTTGTAAAGACAGATCATATCTCATCGTCTTGCATCTGCAGAACACCAAAGCCAGGAACATTCTAAACAGTTAAGAGAAGAGTCAGATTACTCTCAAAGGAATGACAATTTACACGAAGAGATTTCTATTCCTTTTCTTTTTTCTTCTCCTCCTTCCTTTTATGGATGATAGAAAAGTTTGTTTTATTTAGAAGTCACCAGCTGTGCTCTGTTGAGATGATCCCCCCAATCTTGTTGGCCACGCTCAGAGCTACAGCACCAGGAACAATTCCAACACCTTCTTCTCTCCATTGGGCCACATGAGGGTATGGTCTTGGCCACATCGGCACTGAAGAGCTTCTTCGTAGCTAGTTTGATCTGCCTTGATCTGTTTGTTGGCCTTGACATCCGTCCTGAACGCCAGCACACTGCTGTTCTTCATCTTCGTGGCTGACGATGCGCGCAGGAGAAATGCCAGACGGCATAGGGGGCAAGTTGACTATTTGGGTGTCTTCCTCTGAGGATACTTGGGTTGCTTCCAGAGTTGCAGTGTCTTGGGCTGCAGGAAAGCAGAATGTGGGTGACATGAGACAAGTTCTCTCCCTCTTTTTTCATCTTTGTTTGTGGCTGTGGACACCTTCTCTATACTGCCTATTTGGCCTCCAAAGCCTTTGCTTTGACCTCAATTTTGGGAGGTGTAGGGGGTTTCATGTTTTGCTTTCAGCACTATTTGTAAAAAGGCGATGTAGCAAACTTCTTAACAACAGTGGAAGTCAGAAGGTAGTGTACATTCGGTGTCCTGGAAAACATAACTGACAGTCTGGAGTTTTACATGCAGAAGATTGTTTTACAAGAATAAGGGTAACCTAAAGATATTTCAACACAAACAACAGAGTTTATCCCAAATACAGCCTCACTGAAGGAAGTTCTAAAGGCAGAAGGACCAACCTAATGGAAGGGTAAAGAAGCTGATAAACATATGGATAAATCTAACAAGCATTGATTATGCTGAAACATCAACAAGAATAATAACAGTTGCTAATTTGTGGGATTAAACAAATAAGATAGAACGAATACCAGAAATTTCAGCATATAAATTGTAAAGTTCTTCTTTGTTTGGAAGGAAGATAAAATCATTTAGATTTTATTAAGTATGCATGTTAAAAGCTTTAGGTTACCTACTGAAAGAAGAGAGAGTGTATATTTCCAAACTGGTAAAGGGAATTAAGTGGGATAAGGATAAAACACCACCTTAACTAATCCACATAAAGGCAAGGAGGAAGGATAATACAAGATGCAGAAAAAAGCATGGACAAAATATGGTAAAGAAGGAAATCCAAATATATCAATGATCACAATACATGTAAACGGATTAACATTCCATTTAAAAGATAAAATGGAGACTGGATAGAAAAACAAACACAGCGTTCTGCTATTGATAAGATGCGTCTAAAACATAAGGGCTGGAATTTGCTTCAAAATAGGTAGATGAGTGGTCGAGGGGTAGATAAATGGATGGCAGTGTGGGCAGCCCTAGACTGGACATTGATCGTTGCTGGGACTGGATAATGAGTATATGGGATGTATAATACTATTCCATCTACTCTTGTGCATGTATGGACTCTGTAATAAAAAGTAAACACAAATATTAAACAAAACAGACAAACCATAAGCATAAAGAATTGTTAGAAGTAAAAGTATAGAAAAAGTATGAGGCAAATACTAATCAAAGTAGGTGTGGCTATAAACTTGCGGCACCTGGGTGGCTCAGTCAGTTAAGTTTCTGACTTCAGCTCAGATCATGATCTCAGGGTCCTGGGACGGAGCCCTGTGTGGAGTTCCCTGCTGAGTGGGGAGTCTGGCTTGCTCCTCTCCCTCTGCTCATCACCCTCCCCACCCCTGCTCATGCTCTCTCTCCCTCTCAAATAAATAAAATCTTTAAAAAGAACAGTAGGTCTGCTTAATAATAAAAAGACTCAATTCATCAGAAAGATGTAATAATTCTAAACCTGCATTTACCTAGTAATACAGCTTGAAATATATAAAGCAAAAGTTGGTTTAAGAAAAGAACTATAAGGGGAAATTGACAAATCCCATCAAATTGGGAGATTTAAATACGCTTTTCTCACTAATTGATAGGGAAAGCAGATAAAAATTCAGTTTGGATATAGAAAATTTGGAAAATACACATAATAAGCCTTGATGTAGTATATATATCAATATATAGAACATCGCATCCCACAAATGAATGACATCCTTTCATTTTAGTCTTTTTAAAAAAAAGGCTTTATACTGTGGGAAATTTCTAAAATGTATGGAAGTGGAGATAATAGCCTAATAAAGTCCCAGGTGTATACCAGCAACTTAAATGATTTATCAGCTCATGGGCACTCCTGTTTCATCCACTCCCACTCACTCCTCTATCCTAGTTTTTTTTGAAGCAAATTCCATACATTACATAAGTATTTCAGTATGTATCTTTAAAAGATAGAGACATTCCTGGGAAGCCAGGGTGTCTCAGTCGGTTAAGCTCAGCTCAGGTCGTGATTCCAGGGTCCTGGGATAGAGCTCCTGGGATAGTTCTCCCTCTTCCGCTCCCCCCTGCTTGTACTCTCTGTCTCTCTGTCAAATTAAAAAAGAGAGAGAGAGAGAGAGAGACATTCTAAAAACAGAATCATAATACCACCCTCACACCTAAAAACAGATGTTAACAATGAATCCTTAATATGCAGTCAGACTTCAAATTTCTCCAATTCTCATATATACAGTTTGTTTGAATAATACAATGGTTTGCTGGCATGACTCTTGAATCTCTTGTAATCTATAGATTCCTCTCAATGCTTTTACAATTTTTATTTTCCCTTGCAATTTATTTGTGGAAGAAACTGTGTTGTTGTGGATTTTGTCCGTTGCATGTCCATGGTGTCATTTAACGTGTCCTCCTATTCTCTGTTTTTCCTATAAATTATTAATTCAATCTAAAGACTTGATCAGTTTTACATTAATTTTTTTTTTAGTTGAGTCTACTTCATAGGGCATTCATGTCCTTTTTAATCAAGAGCAATAAAATACCTGGTTCTTTATCTTTTGGGAATGTCAGCAAGTATTAAGGGTCATTAACAATAACCATGAATCCATCAGGCATTGTGAAATGGTAACAGTCTAAGTCTATAATTCCTTCATTTAAGCTAGACTTTGATGCAAAAATAATCATGTCCTATCAACTCATGGGTTACCCAGAGATATAGTTGGTAGAGGAAAGGCTGGACAAAGTCGAATGCACTTTAATATTCATACAACCAATTAAAAATATTATAAACATCACCTATAATATCATAAATAAAATTAAGTGCATAGAAATAAATTTAAAAGTATGTAATACCAAGGTTGAGAAAATGATACATTTTTTAGCATTTAGCATTAGAAAATAAATGGCAAAATATGTCAGACTCGGGGATACAAAATTTCCAAAATCATATAGGTGTTAATTCTTTCTAAACCAACTCACACATTCAATTCTATGTGACTCTAAGCACCGACGTTTTCGTATGTGGAATTTGACAAGTTGATACCAAAAATGTAGAGAGAAGAGCAATTTGCCAAGTATAACCAAGATACTCCAGAAGAACAAGGTGGAGACTGCTCTGAAAGATAATGGTACTTAGTGAAAAGTTACATGGTGGTGCGGCACTGGGGCAGGGATGTAAAAATAAACCAATGGAATAAAATGACAGAAATAGACCAAGCATATATAGAAACTTGATTTATGACAAAACAAAGCAGTGTAGGATAGTGGGGGAAATGTACTTATCATTAATATTGTTGAGATAAAAATAACCACATAGGAAAAAAAAAACTAAATAGGATCCTTCCTCGTGCCATTTACGAAAATCAATCCCAGGCAGATTAAAGACCTGGCTATAAAAGTAAAAATTATAAAACTTTAAGAAGATAATACTGTATTTATCTTTATGACCTGAAGTTAAGGAAGAAGTTCTTGGACAGGATACAAAGGACTACACGTCATAAAGGTAAAGATGGAAAAATTTGATAATATTAAAATTAAGAATTCTTGTTCATTAATGAGATTTGAAGAGAATTCATGATGTGTTCATTGCTGGTGGGGATACAAATAGGCACGAGTACTTGAAAAAACAATTTGGCATTACCAGGCAAAGCTGAGGGCACCTGTGCCCGGGGACCCAGCAGCCCTGCACTCCTAGGAATCTATTCTAGTGAAAATCTTCTCAAGGATGGTCTCAGAAAATCTTCTCTGCACTGCTCCTGTTGGCATCAAATTGGAAACAACCAAAGTGTTCATTGGTGGGAGAAGGGATAAGTTCTTGGTGTATTTACACAATGGAATACTATACAGCAACGAAAACAAATGCTACCACATGTTCACTGAGAAGGAAAAGCATCAGGAATATATGGTGGAGAAAAAGGAAAAAGAAAAGGAGTAGAAGAATGAGTCTGTACCATTTCATTTATGTGAAGTTCAAAAATATGCAAAACCAAATACCTTTTCAGGGAGGCAAAGACAGTAAGACTGTGAAGCACAGCAAGGAAAGGTAGACACACAATTTGTGATGGCGGTAGTGGGACGTGGTGGGGGGAGGGTGAGAAAGGGTGCACTGGGCTGCGAAGATGCCGCCATGTTCTGGTCTTCACCTGGGTTAGGGGTATATGGGCACCTGCAACAGTGGTGGTCTTTGCCCCCTACACACTGATTATAACGATCCTTCTATACCTATTTGTATCTACTAATATCTTCTCCATCTACCCAATAGTAACAATGGTTCACACCCTTTGGGTTTACAAGGGAGCATGATGGTTGCACCTCCTTGGGAGCCCTGCCTGCACCTGAGAGGGGCTCTGCATGCTTGTGATTGCTAGCCAGGAGTACTGTATACAACCCCGACTCCTGCACACAGTGTCTGATGGACTCTGGCCAGCTGCAGTGAGGATGGGATGGTGCTAAGGACCACGAGAAGGACAGAGGCAGGAAGTGGGCTCTCAGGAGGGCACCCTGCTCCTTCCGTGGGGACCTCAGAAGGAGGGAGTCATCTGTGTCTTTTAAGAGCCCATCTGGACCACGTTGTCTGCCCAGCCCTGGGAGAACACCTCGTCTGACAAATAAATCACTAGATCCAAGCTTTGTGGGAAGGAGATAGGAGTGGTATACAGAAAGTCGATGCACCATCGTTCTGTCTTACCTATGGTTGTCAAGGTTACCAGAGCCTCGTGTTTCTTAGTAACCACTCCTCCCAAAATAGACGCCAATGGTGCCAGCCGGCAAACTGCGTCCTGTATCCCAGTCATGTTTCACACGGTTCTGAGGAGAAGACAAGGATGCCCCTTTGCATGGAGTAAAGGTAATAGAGATAAGGTCACACGGAGCGCACACAGCTGTTCCTCACCCGATCTTTGCCGTGGCTGACGAAAGATTATAAGCACCAGTTTTGAGATGAGAACACAGTCTTGGAGGACTCACGAGTATCAGAACCGAATGGAAAATCTAGATTTTCTGAGGCCATTGACACTGCGGGAGAGGAAGTGTTGGACCAAGAGTTCACTCTGAAGGTTGAGTATGCCAGGCTGAGGTTCTCCCTTAGTGACCGATACTGCCTCTGTTCCCCGCTTTCTTCCTTGCCAACAAAACCCCAGTTGTGTTCCCCTGTGAGGGGCTCTATGCCCTGGGGACCCCCTGCTCCAGGGAGCGAAGGTTGATTCTGTGTGATGATGATTCTATTTCCCTTGTTGTGATTGTTTCAATGTGAAATGTGGCCCAATCTTGGCCAACGGAGGTAGGGTGAGTCTGCTGTGGGAAGGAATCCTGAGAAAGGTGTTTCTCTCAAAGAAAAGAAATTCCCAGGAGGAAGTGCCCCTCCTCGATGACTGGAGGCCCTTTCCATGTAAAAGAGCCTGTTTGTGGCCCCTAGGGAGGACGTTGCTGATGACGGCCAGGTGGGAGGGTGGAAAGCCCTTGGGTCCAGCTCTGAGAGGCCACCTCTTCCTCAAAGCCAGGCTCCCTCCATCTGATCACATCTTGCTGTCCCCCCTTGGATGGCACATGTGGCTTTCTGCTCTGAGGCAGAGCTCTCTGCAGGTGGGGGTTCCAGTTGTACCGGGCTGTGAGCTCCCCGGTGCTGGGCATTTGTCCCATAACCTCCCCTAACCCCAGTCCAGTCTTTACCTGGTAGAAGCAGTTGGGGGGGGGAGGGATGTCACTGAGAGTAGGGCTGGTTCTCTTGACTCAGTGATCCCTGGTAGGGAGGTATCTGTACCTCCATTTGTGGGGGACTCCTTGGTGACTCTGCAGAAGGTCCTTGGCTTGGGTCCTACTTACAGTTAATGTGCAAATATTGTCTTTACTCAACATTTTCGAAAGTAGATTTATTTTGGAAACTGTTTCCACTGAAAATTCTTCACAGTCAATGATCACCGTGACAATTGGAGGAAGTTTAGTTACTATGCAGAGAGTGATCATTCTTAAAAAGGACTGTCACTTCATTCACCCCTTCTACCTTTATGGAGTACCTACCTGATTGTTCAATGTGTGGTGTGTGCTAAGCTTTGGGGCCAAAAGGAAAGCGACACAAAAATAGTTAAGTTGTGACTCCCCACCCCCTACCCCCATCCCCAGAGTGCCCAGCCCCACAGAGTGAGGACATCCCACGGAGCTCTGCTAGGTGGCTCAAGGCCATGGGTGCTGAGAGAAGGGTCCTGGCACTGTGCTCCATCAGCGAGTGGAGGGTGGGGAGATGCTGGCGGGCGGTTTGAGTTGGAAAGGAATGAGACTGGAAGAGGTGGAGAGCAGATGGGCTTGCGGGGTTTTTGTCGGAAGTGGTGGGAAGGGTAGAGTGAGTATGTCCTCCGATGCCAGGCGGAAGCTTTGGGACCTTGTTTGGAAGACACTGAGGGGTGGAGTTGGGAGAGAGATGTTACTGTGGGGACTGTGGTGGGATGGGGGGGAGGGTTGAGGGAGGCAGGCAGGAGACAGCGGTCATCCCTGGGACAGCTCCCGGGGAGTCAAGCAGGTGCCACCTGGAGGGAAGGGAGGACCCATCCGTGATCCAAGGGAGGAAGGGGTGTGGGCACCGAGCTAGGAACCATGGATCCTAGACCTGGTATGGCCTTTTGGTTGATGTCACCTTGGTCAAGTCATGCCTCCTCTTTGGGTTCCTTTTTTTCCTCAATGCAAACAAAGGGGACCCACCACCCTTGGGGTACTGCAGTTCTTGGGTACTCTATGCGGGGTGCGCCTGTGCAGGAATCTAAGCCAGTCATGGTTGCAGACTGAATGTGGGGGCAGGAGGAGGAAGGTCTTCTGGCTCTGGTCCTTCATTATTCAGGAGGGTGGTGGCCCTTTCCTTCACGGTAGGAAGAAAGCAGGGGAGAAGGGTGACAGGATGGCTGCCTCTGTGTAAGGAAGGGGGGGCAGGTTGGGAGGAGCAGGCATTAGACCCCACAAGTGTTTAGAACTCAGGAATGCACATGTCTGTAGTGGCTTGTTTTTCTAGCTCTCCTTCAATTTTTTTGCTTGATTCCCAAGCATGTATCAGAGTTAATGAAGCAATTCTATTATTAAACCACATAGAAATTTAGCAGACAATGTACTTGGATTTGAATACAGTAATTAGCTATGGGGGGGGAAACATTTGTAAGAGAATTACATATAAATCTCCTGGATTACCCTCTTTGTACCACATCCATGAAAAAAATAGGATCACTCAAAGAGCTCAGAAACAAGCTATTTCGTGAGTTTTGGTAAAAAGCAAAAGCATTTCTATTTCCAGTGAAATGCTTTACGAAACACTTCAAAACGTAGATCTGAAACTCCATTTCTGGTTTAACATCTACTGAGAAGGCTAGAATCACTTTTCACTTTTGAAGAAGTGTGTGATGCTGTTGAAAGCCATCGGGATTTGCTCTGGCAGAACCCGTACCTGCTAAGATACTGGGGCGCCATTCTTCTTTGCTGTGAATCATCAGACATATTTGAAGTTATATTTTTGTTGATGGAGAGGTGGAGGCTTTCGGATACAGTGAGGATATGGCAGGGCCTGGGTGGCGGAGTCTCAGCCACGCAGTCTAGAAAGAGCCCAAGGATCCCGTGCAGTGTGAACTTGGGCTCCCTGTCCTATTTCCTGCTGGGGACACAGAAAGCGACCTTGACCTTGGTGTCGACTCACATTTGCGGAGCTCAGCGATGGACAGGGCTCATTCCCAGGCATCACTTCCCTGGTTTCAGATCGCTCTCAGAAACAGGTGCAAATAGTTTCCTTCGAAGGGCACACTTAGCTCACACTCTCAGAATGCGAGCAAATTTCATGTGTGCCCAGCTCCAAATTTGTATGGACTCTGCCAAGTCGGACATACATGTGTATAAATGGGGTGTCGGCTGTGGCACGGGGAGGCAGCTTGAAAGGTGGAGAGAGCCCTGGATCTGGAGCAGGAAGATCTGAGTTGAAAGCATGGCTTGGTCTCTTACTGGTTACTTGACCTTGGACAAGTTAATTAGCCTCTCCGAAGCTTATTTTCCTCTTCTGTAACACGGAGCTGGTTACAATACCTTCTTCCCAAGGGTGTTGCGAGGCATAATTGCGATGAGCATTGGGGAAGCATTTTGTGATGAAGCATCCTGAAAATGCTCGAACTTGGAGTTTACCAGCAAATTTGTCATAGTCCAAGAAGGGTGTGATCAGACCATTGGAGGACCTGGAAATGATGTCACATGTTTATGGTGACAGAGCCTGACCTAACCGTGCCTTCCACTTCCAGGGGCTGCTTTGCTGGGCACAACTTAGCGGAGATGTGGCAAAGGGCAGGTACCCTCCAGGGGGCTGAGACTCAGCCCCCACCTATGCCCGGCCCATGACCTCCATCAGTGACAGCTAGACCCACGGAATTCGGGGGTGGTCTGTAGGAGCCGAGGTCAACAAGAGAGAGGGAAAATGCACGTCTTCTCCCTTTCCCTCCTCCTCCTCCTTATTTTCGTGTTATTTCTCTCTGGCTGGCAAGGTTTTCAAAGAGCTCTAATTATTTAGTTGTCAGCTTGCATTTAATTGTTTGCCCATAAATTGATTCACTTAACAAAATTTATTCAAATGTACTTCTTGGCATTGTACTTAAATGAGAACATTTAGCAAAGGGTGGCTGTGGCATTGACCGCGGGTTTCTTGTCGGAAGACCAGGGGTGGAGTTCAAGGACTGCTGTCACCAGCAAGTCAGGGACACCCCCCCCCCCCAAGCCCAAAATCCTCTGCAGGAAATTGGGGTAGTGGCAACTCCTTCCTCAGTGTTCCGGCTCAGATCCCCTGGTGTGGATGTGGGTGTGAGGGATTCCTGGTAGAACAGATAGCCTCGAGGGAGAGCAGGCAGCTGCCTCCGCAGGAGGGGTGACCAGCGCCAGGCTTTTATCAGATGGGATATTCCAAGTGGGAAGAATTGCTTTAGGGGATTCTGGAAGCTCCTGCTGAGTCTTTATTGACCATGAATTCTTTATGAGAAAATTAAGCCAGCAGGCCCTGCCCTCAGGCAATCTTCAGTTCCTCCATAAACTCTATGATGGCCCACGGTGATATGAAACCAATTTTCCTCCTAAAATAAGGAACCATAGGGAAAGGAGTCCTTAAGAGCTGTTTGGTGTTTGAAAAATCTTATTTTATTTTATTTTTTTTTTAAGATTTTATTTATTTATTTGACAGAGATAGAGACAGCCAGCGAGAGAGGGAACACAGCAGGGAGAGTGGGAGAGGAAGAAGCAGGCTCATAGCGGAGGAGCCTGATGTGGGGCTCGATCCCAGAACGCCGGGATCACGCCCTGAGCCGAAGGCAGACGCTTAACCGCTGTGCCACCCAGGTGCCCCGAAAAATCTTATTTTAGTCGGTTCGTGTGGCCGTAACAAAATACCATAGGCAGAGGGGCCCAAGCAACTGAGATGAACTTTCTCCCAGATGGAAGTCTGAGCTCAGGAGGCCACCATGGCCGGGTTTTGGTGAGGGCCGCTAGCTTGCAGATGGCCGGCCACCTCCTTGCCATGTTCTCACCCGGTCTGGCCTCTCCTCTTCTTCCTACGAGGGAGCCGGTCCCATCACGTCAGGGCGTCACCCTCATGACCTCATTTACCTTAATCACCTCCTCGGAGGCTCCAATCCCAATACTGTGATGTTGGGGGGGGGGCTGCAACATGTGAATTTTGCGGGACACAAGTGGGTCCACAGCGAAGCTCGAGTGTCAAGCGGGGAGAAGTTGCTGGGGCGCAGCAGTCAGGCTGACCTGGGTTCAAATCCTGCCCTGCCGCGTGTGGCTGAGGGACTCGGGCAAGTAGTCACCTCTCCAGCCCACTTTCTCTTCCGTAAGGTGGGACAACAGGGTCACAGCTGCCAGGGTCTGTGCAAGGATTAGTCCAGGGGACGAGTGGGAAGCACTGGGAACACCAGCTGGCGGCTCCAGTGGCGGCTAGCTCCTTCCTTTTCTGAACCGTCACGAGCTGCCAGCCCTTGGCGTCCTGCGCTTTAAATGATGAAGAGCTTGAACTATGTGTAGGGTCTCTCTGCTCCCTCATTTTGGAAGTGTGTCGTCTTGAGACGAGAGGACAGTGACTACGAGGGGCTCTGTTTGCTCTCAGTGAGGATAATGGTGCCTAACTGTCAAGGTTCTTCAAACGAACCAGGACACCAGATGGGGAAATGCCTCATTCAGTTCTTGGCAGGTGGCAGATGATAAAGGTTCTTGCACTCTGGCTCCGGGTGAGCCTGAGTTGGGAGGATAGCAGTCAACGAAGGCTCACTGAGCGCTTACTGGGTGCTGGGCACTAGGGGTTCAGCAGTGGGGAAGACGGGCACCGTCCCTGCTCTTACGGAACTTAGAGTCTCCGGGGGGAAGGCCAACATTAACCAGATTACAAAGACTCCTGTCTGCGGTCTTGGGTCCACGCCCACCTGACAGAGCCTCTGGCCTCCTGCTGCCCAGCAGACGTCCTCGGGAGGGGCCGCCCTCGGGCCCCGCCGGCCATCCGCTCCAGGAGAGGTGCTCCGGGTTGGGAGAGCACTGGCATTCCTGCCCTAAGTCCCTGGCACCCCATCAAATGCCAGCTCAGCGTGCAGCTATGCACTCCCTCTCGGCCATCTCCTGTTTTGGTGTCCTCTGGGCAGCCCCTCCGAGTGTCCATGAGTCACAGAGCCGCTCCTGAAGCTCCTGGTCCTGTTCACGGTGGAGAAGAGAATTCCGTTTATAACAAACAGATACCGTGTGCCTGCAAAACGATTGCTGGGGCCAAGTGATGGGGCTCCGTCCCTCTGCTCCTCTCTTGCGGTCCCAGCTGTGCCGGGGACTTGCTGGGGGACCCGGGCAAACCCCTGCTCTCTGGGTCAGGCACACAGGGCTGCAGAGTCTGTAAAACTCGTGGGGGGGGGGTAGGTGGCATGAGGCAGCCCGATTGGGTTAAACCTCACCCAGATTGGGCAGCACTTAGAACAGGGCACAGAGGCTTGTCACCTTGACTACCTGCTTTAGTAGACATTTATCTTGGCGGAGGGCTTCGTGGAGTAGACAGCCGAGCCTGTCTCCTGGAGAGTTTATCGAAAGACTTCTCGAGTCTTTCTATGACTCACTCACCAGTAATTGACAGTCAGTAACAAACAGATCTTTTCTTTAAAAGAAATATAAATGGTGCGCCGGGGGGGCTCAGTCGGTGAAGCGTCTGCCTTCAGCTCAGGTCATGATCCCAGCGTCCTGGGATCGAGCCCCGCATCGGTCTCCTTGCTCAGGGGGGAGTCTGCTTCTCCCTCTCCCTCTGCCTGCCGCTCCCCCTGCATGTGCTTGTGCTTTCTCTCTGTCAAACAAATAAATAAAATCTTAAAAAAAAAAAAAGAAATATAAAGCCTTGAAACTGGTGAACTCTTTATTTTTATTTATTTCTCTCTCTCTCTCTCTTTTTTTTTTTTTTTGACATCCAGTTGGTTTATCTCTGTGAAGACCTGTACTTAGATGTTTAGGGCAAGATTACTAACTGCCCCTCTTCCTTTTGGCAATGAGATCGCCTGAATTTTAGCCAGGCACATAGTCAGCTACCACAGACCACATTTCGTGGTCTCCCTTCCAGCTAACTGTGCCCATATGATTAAGTTTGGCCAACAGGGTCAGAGGAAGTGCTGTATGCCATTTCCAAATTATTTGTCTAAGTACATCAATTGCGTGCCCTGCTGATTCTGTGTCTTTCCCGGGTGGGGATGTGGAGGTGGC
>NW_024426774.1:1892916-1894373 GCF_017311325.1 Ursus maritimus | reverse complement strand
TAAGTAGTGTATATGTGAGCTCACAGAAGGTGTGGTTAGGTATCTAATTATCTGTAATACGATTCTATGCTGGATTCCGTGTAGATTTATGTGATTTATTGCGACCCCCAATCTAACATAGATTGCTAAGGCTTTTCAAGATATGATAGCAGACATATGTTACCCATTTTGCTTATAATTTTGAATTCCTTTTAATTTTAAAACCAAGTATATGGGAGACAGCATTAATGGAAGATATCACTCTTGAAGAGCTTGAGTACTTATAGATATCAGGCAGTGAAAGTCATATAATCTGGTGGGTTTCCTTTATGCTTTGTCTTCCAGGAAAGTTAGAATCAGGTAAATTTAATGCTCACTATCATAAACATATTTACCATCGGCTTCTTTTTATTGTGTTTCTTTCCCTATGTGTATTTCACCTTTGTTTGTTCCAGAAGAGATTCACTGCACCCACTGTCACACCCCTCGGTGTTTGCCCATCTATTCCTCTGCCATCGTGTCCTTTCCCCTGTGCACCGAAGAGCGCCTTCCTTTCTGATGACTCAGTGCAAGTGTTTTCTCGGTGCACCTGTAGGCTTCCATATACAGCACTCCTCCTGGACTTCGATGAGACCTTGGAGCACACTGGGTTTGCTTTAGCGGTAACGGGAGGACTTCAACTCCAGCCCTTGATAACGACGACATACACAGGAGGTGCTCAGCAAACCATGGATGCTGAGATGGTAGGGCTGAGTTGGAGCCAGAATCCCGCCATGCCATACTGATGTTGGACTCCTCCCATCAGGCTAGGGGAGGAGCCTGAGCCCCACTCATCCTTCGACTTTTCAAAAGCCTCACTGCCCAAGGGCAGGGTCTGTCCCTCTCTCAGATTCTGATGTCCCCTGCTGCCACTCCATGAGTCCCCTCAGTAAACAGGCTCCAGCAGGCCAGGGCTGTCTGGCTATTCATCCTGCCTATGCGACACCCTGGGATCCAGGCTCCCCTTCTTCCTCTTAGTAATAGAACTGCATCAGTGTTTTGGCAGTTGTGGCTGCCCGGGAGGGAACTTTCCCCAGCTACTCTTGCAGCCCCCATGACCACATGACTAAGAGTTAGCCCATGGAGGGTGGACAGAATCGTGATGTGTGCATTTCCAGATCACATTTTTTTAAATTAGGAAAGCGTGTGCCTCCCCCCAGCCCCACCCCATCCCCTTTTCCTGTGGACTGGAATGTGACGGTGACAATAGGAGTGAATTTTGACCATGATGCAAAGATAACACCCTAGGGTAGGACAAAGCAACAAGACAGGAAGACCTTGAGTGCTAGGAATGTTCGTACCTTGATCTGGGTGGTAGTTTCACAGATGTGTACAGATATAAAAAATAATTGAGCCACCCTCTGAATATTTCTGAGCTGTATTACATGTGAGTTATGCCACAGGAAGAAAAAAAAGAAAAAGAACCTGGTTCCCTGAAT
>NW_024426774.1:1891279-1892906 GCF_017311325.1 Ursus maritimus | reverse complement strand
TAAGTAGTGTATATGTGAGCTCACAGAAGGTGTGGTTAGGTATCTAATTATCTGTAATACGATTCTATGCTGGATTCCGTGTAGATTTATGTGATTTATTGCGACCCCCAATCTAACATAGATTGCTAAGGCTTTTCAAGATATGATAGCAGACATATGTTACCCATTTTGCTTATAATTTTGAATTCCTTTTAATTTTAAAACCAAGTATATGGGAGACAGCATTAATGGAAGATATCACTCTTGAAGAGCTTGAGTACTTATAGATATCAGGCAGTGAAAGTCATATAATCTGGTGGGTTTCCTTTATGCTTTGTCTTCCAGGAAAGTTAGAATCAGGTAAATTTAATGCTCACTATCATAAACATATTTACCATCGGCTTCTTTTTATTGTGTTTCTTTCCCTATGTGTATTTCACCTTTGTTTGTTCCAGAAGAGATTCACTGCACCCACTGTCACACCCCTCGGTGTTTGCCCATCTATTCCTCTGCCATCGTGTCCTTTCCCCTGTGCACCGAAGAGCGCCTTCCTTTCTGATGACTCAGTGCAAGTGTTTTCTCGGTGCACCTGTAGGCTTCCATATACAGCACTCCTCCTGGACTTCGATGAGACCTTGGAGCACACTGGGTTTGCTTTAGCGGTAACGGGAGGACTTCAACTCCAGCCCTTGATAACGACGACATACACAGGAGGTGCTCAGCAAACCATGGATGCTGAGATGGTAGGGCTGAGTTGGAGCCAGAATCCCGCCATGCCATACTGATGTTGGACTCCTCCCATCAGGCTAGGGGAGGAGCCTGAGCCCCACTCATCCTTCGACTTTTCAAAAGCCTCACTGCCCAAGGGCAGGGTCTGTCCCTCTCTCAGATTCTGATGTCCCCTGCTGCCACTCCATGAGTCCCCTCAGTAAACAGGCTCCAGCAGGCCAGGGCTGTCTGGCTATTCATCCTGCCTATGCGACACCCTGGGATCCAGGCTCCCCTTCTTCCTCTTAGTAATAGAACTGCATCAGTGTTTTGGCAGTTGTGGCTGCCCGGGAGGGAACTTTCCCCAGCTACTCTTGCAGCCCCCATGACCACATGACTAAGAGTTAGCCCATGGAGGGTGGACAGAATCGTGATGTGTGCATTTCCAGATCACATTTTTTTAAATTAGGAAAGCGTGTGCCTCCCCCCAGCCCCACCCCATCCCCTTTTCCTGTGGACTGGAATGTGACGGTGACAATAGGAGTGAATTTTGACCATGATGCAAAGATAACACCCTAGGGTAGGACAAAGCAACAAGACAGGAAGACCTTGAGTGCTAGGAATGTTCGTACCTTGATCTGGGTGGTAGTTTCACAGATGTGTACAGATATAAAAAATAATTGAGCCACCCTCTGAATATTTCTGAGCTGTATTACATGTGAGTTATGCCACAGGAAGAAAAAAAAGAAAAAGAACCTGGTTCCCTGAATGAACTTGCGGAGTAGAATTTTCCTCTGGGCAGCTGTAAAAGAGAAAAATAAACTCCTTTATGCTTTGGGCCATTATATTTGAGGAATTTTTGTTCTAGCCAGTTAGCGTGTACCTAAAGTAATTTCTTCCTTCCTTCCTTCCTTCCTTCCTTCCTTCCTTCCTTCCTTCC
>NW_024426774.1:1847923-1891273 GCF_017311325.1 Ursus maritimus | reverse complement strand
CTTTCTTCCTTTCTTCCTTTCTTCCTTTCTTCCTTCCTTTCTTGTAGGCTCCAGGCCCGGGGCAGACCCCAAGTAGGGGCCGGAACTCACAACCTTGAGATCGAGACCTGAGCCGAGATCAAGAGGCAGACGCTTAACCGACTGAACCGCCCAGATGCCCCTTAACGAATATATTTCTTAGGTGTAGGAAGTTTTCATTTTCATTTTGTCCCCATTCTTTCCGCAGAGCTTGGTAAATAGAAGGTGATAGATATCTGTTTGACGTGTGCGTGTTTTTGCACGTGGCTTTTATCAGTTTATCGGGACATCCGGTATAAGGAAACCGGAAAATGGAAAGGGCACAACACGCCCACGGGAGGGAAGCCCTCCCTGCCACCCCAGACCACGACACCTCGGAGCTGCTCATGCAGCCTCCCGGCCCACCTGCTCCCCACGCACTTCCCTTCGCTGAGGGCTGCAGCAGCTTTAGCTCGCTTCTGGAAATGACAAGGACTTCCGGAGGTGGGAAAAGCTGCCTGCTCTGAAAGGGGTGCCCCGGTGGGCCGGGATGTTCAGTGGAATCCCGGGGGGCCGTGGGCATGCTCACCATCACCCGTGCTCCTCGGCTGTCAGGAGCAGCGTCAGGGCTACAGTGTGGCGGGTGCACACTCCCTCGGGTACTTGGAGAGGAAGGACACTCATCGCCCCCGCCCTCCCCCTGGAAGGGCTCACAGTCCAGCTGGCACGACAGGCCCGTAACAAATGCCATAATAAAAACAGCACTAACAACACTATTGTATTTCCAGCTCTTAGATGTCTGGCACCTTTTATACATGATCTTATTTTCATAAAACTCTTGCAAATAGGTCTTGTTTATAGGTGAGAAAACAAATTTGAAGAGGCAAAGAAAGTTGCCGGAGGTCAGGCTGAGCTGGGTGTGAGGACGCTGAGGCCCATCTCTCGTCACGGGGTCCCACTGCAGCCAGACCACCCAGGCTGGAGACCAGGCCCAGGGACTGTAACAGGGCCATCCATGAGGTGCTGGTGGAGAGGCATTAAAGAATGAGTGGTAATCTGCTAAGGGGACACAGGGTGGGAGTGGGGAGCATTCTAGATAGCAAGAGCAAAGGCACAGGGTGGGGGAGAGAGCGTGGACATTTTAATCCGGTGTGGCTAAAGCCGTGGGTGTGCATGGGGTGAGGCAGCAGTGGGAGATGCCAGAGGGGCAAGCAAATGTCCTGTGGTGCCTCCTTTTGACAGTGAACCCTCAAAGGTGGAGGGTCCGCCATCCATCAGCTGACATCACTGCCTATCACGGGGCCTCATTCATTCCTTTGTTCTTAAACTGAACAGGACCAGAGTTCTCTGTGGGACCTGGTGGTGGGCCTGTGGGAGGGGGCACCTTCCCTGGAGGGGCACCCAGGCTCTGGATCCTGCTCGCTCCCTTATTCTCCGTCTTCTCCCTGAGGTACCACAGATAAGTCCTGAAAATCCCCATTTCCCAAAGACCATTTCACAGACCACTAATTTTTTTTTTTGAGGAAAAATATTCTGTGGTAAAATAAATCGAGAAAGTGGGGCTTATTCCCCTTCCTTGGAAATTCTTGCAAGTTCACTTATTAAAATCTCCGAGAAGTAAAGAATACGTTAAATTTTGTGTATGAGTTTCCCAGCGCTGCCATAACCACAGGGTTTAAAACAGAAATGTGTTGTCTCCTAGTTCTGGAGGCTGGAGGTCCCGACCGAAGGTGTTCGCGTGGCCCTGCTCCCCGGGGACACCCACAGGGGAGAATCCTCCCTCGCTGCCTCCAGCTTCTGCTGTGGCCAGCGATCCTTGGCGTTCTTCAGCCTGGAGCTGCAGCCCTCAATCTCTGCCTCCCGGCTGTCATCACATGGCCGCCTTCCCCCTCCGTGTGTCTCCCTCCTCTTCTTATAAGGACACCAGTCATATCGGATTAAGGACCCAGCCCTCTTCAGTGTGACCTCATCTTGACTAATTACGTCTGCAGTGAGCCTGTTTCCAAATAAGGTCACATTCTGAGGTACTGGGGGTTAGGACTTCCACATATTTTTTGGGGGGGACACAACTCACCCCATGACACTTTGTTTAGCTCAGAATTTCCTAAGAACTTATTTTTATTCCTCAGAATTCTTTTGAAAATGTTCCCCGATGATCCCTCAGAGCTGGTGGGGGAGAGCAGCTCACTTTGGGAAACGCTACCTGGGATGGACAAGATGGAGGAGCCAGCCAAGGGCTGAGGTGACCACAGAGGAGAACTCCTGGGGCTGGGAGGGGACTCGGGTGCCTCCCTGAGGCCCTGGGGTGGGAGGAAGGGGAGGGCCACAAGACGGGGACACAGGAGTCAGCCTGTCCAGGACCGCACCACAGAAGGCTTTCAGGCCTGCCCTGGGGAGGACGGGGCTCTGGGACAAGCCATCCTGGGGCCTGCGGCTGCCTGCCTGGCTAAGACACCACAGCGAATGTGGGGTGCAGGGGAACTTGGGTCCAGGTCATCTGTCTAGGTCATCTGTCTCTGCTTCAGAGCCCATCAGAGCAAGGAAGCCGCAGAAGTACAGCATCTGGTGTGTCCCCGCTCCTGTCACACCTGGGCTCTGCCGCCTCAGGCTCCGGGCGCTGAGATGTGGGTGGCGTTTTCACACCTACTGAGCTGGTTTGTGGAATGTACCCAAAATAAACCACACGGTCTATAAACAAGTTTTCTTCCTGCCTATCGATTTTCCCCTCAACCGGGCTTGTGATGATGTACATGGCGCCCACCTCACGCTTTTCGCTTTGTGGCCTCTGGGGAGAAGAAGAAGGAAAATGTAGTTTTCTCTGTGGTAAAAAAAGACGTGGATTCAAGTTCAGGGTTTGCCATGGACCTGCTGTGTGACCTTTAGCATGCATTCTAACTTTACCTTTGCAATTATAAAATGGAAGCCATGACACCAACCCTACTTAGATCTGGGGCTGTGGCTGCTACCACCTTTCTCGTCATTATTCTGTGCCAGGGACTATTATAGAAGCGCTGATTCTAAAAGTTCCTTGTCGGGTGCAATGTACATAACGTACCACGTGAGTGCGTTATCTATATTTATAGCTCTTCCTACACAAAAATATGTATTTAGTCATGTATTAATCAGAAGAAATTAGCATAAATAAGGTTTCCTTTCTCTCTTTTAATGACGAACTTCTGCTAAAAAAAAGGAAACATTCTCTGAATATGGTAATAATAATAAAACATCGATTAAGTCGGGTTTATTGAGGTGTAAATGACGTATCCTAAAATCGAGGCGTGCAGTTTTGTGAGATTTGCTAAATGTATACAGTCGTGCAAACATCATCCCAATCAGGACGGAGAGTTCGCATCATCCCCAGAGTTGACTGTGTCCCCTCTGAAGCCAGTCACGCCTCCCTCCCCCAGCCCTGGGGAACGTCAGATTGGGTTTCTATCCTTAAGAGTTTTGCCTTTTTCCTTTTTTTTTTTTTTTAAAGATTTTATTTATTTATTCGACAGAGATAGAGACAGCCAGCGAGAGAGGGAACACAAGCAGGGGGAGTGGGAGAGGAAGAAGCAGGCTCCCAGTGGAGGAGCCTGATGTGGGGCTCGATCCCAGAACGCCGGGATCACGCCCTGAGCCAAAGGCAGACGCTTAACCGCTGTGCCACCCAGGCGCCCCAAGAGTTTTGCCTTTTTCGAAAGGGCATGTGCGTGAAATCATACAGCAGCTCTTTCTCTTTGACTTCTGTCTCTTCACATAATGCTTTTAAGGTTCATCCACGTTGCTGAATGTGTCAGGGGTTCATTCCATTCTATGGCCGAGGCCGTGGTACGGAAGCGAGCCCGATCTGTCCACCCATTCACGCGTTGAAGGACATATGGGTTGTTTCCAGTTTGGAGTTATGACAAATACAGTTTCTATGAACATCCATGTACAACTCTTTCTATGGACACGCTTTCCTTTCTTTTGGTTAAATACCTAGATGGGGAACAACTGGATCATATGGTGGGGTCATGTTTAACTTTGGGAGATGCTGCCAAAGTGTTTTCCAAAGTGATTTCCCACCGGCATGTGAGAGCTCTAATCGCTTTGTGTCTTTCTGAGTACTTGATATTGTCAAGACATATATATTTAATTTTAGCCATTCTGGTAGGTGTATGGTGGCACTGCAGTTTTAATTTGTATTTCCATAACGACTAATGATATTGAACATCTTTTCACGTGCTTATTTACCAACCGTATTTCTTCTTCACTGAAGTGTCTGTTCAAATATTTTGCCTGGTTTTAAAATTGGCTTGTTTTATTGAATTTTGAGATTTTAGAAGTATTTTGGATATGGTTTGTGTTTTATTATATGTGTTTTGAAAAAAATTTTTTTTCAGTCTAGGATTTTTTTTTCATTTTCTTAAGTGTCTTTCAAAGAGCAGGTTTTTTTTTTTTTTTAAGATTTTATTTATTTATTTATTTGACAGAGATAGAGACAGCCAGCAAGAGAGGGAACACAAGCAGGGGGAGTGGGAGAGGAAGAAGCAGACTCATAGTGGAGGAGCCTGACGTGGGGCTCGATCCCATAACGCTGGGATCCCACCCTGAGCCGAAGGCAGACGCTTAACCGCTGTGCCACCCAGGCGCCCCTCAAAGAGCAGTTTTTAATTTCGATGAAGTTCAACTTTTTTTCCTGTTTAGATGACTACTTTTTGTGTCTTATGTAAAATAAAAACACAAAAAACCTTTGCCTAATTCCCAGGTCAAAAGGATTTCCTTTTATGTTTTCTTCTCAGAGTTTTACTGTTCTAGGTTTTAGGTCTATGATGTTTTTTGAGTTAATTTTTATATATGGTGTGAGGTAGGGTTAAAGATTCTTTTCTTTCTTTTTCTTCTCTCTCTCTCTCTCTTTTTTTTTTTTTTGCATCAGCATAACCCATCGTTCTCACACCATTTGTTGAAAAAATGAATCTCTCTACAAATGATCTTTCCACCTCAGTAAAACATCAGTGGACTGTACATACACAGTTCTGTCTCCGGATTCTCTATTTTGTTCCATTGATCTATATGGCTTTTCTTTCACCAATACCACACTGTCTTGGTTACTGTGGCTTTATATTAAATTTTGAAATTCAAATTTTGTGATTCCTCCAACTTTGTTGTTCTTTTCCAAATTATTAGACCATTTTAATTTTTTTCTTTGCAGTTTCATACAAGTTTTTGGTTGGTTTCTACAAAAAAGCCTGTTGGGATTTGAATTTGTATCATCTAGAATCTATAGATAGATCAATTTTAGGAGAATTGACATATTAATAAAATTGAGTCTTCGGATCCATGAACATGACCTATCTCTCCATTTATTTAGGTCTGTTCTGATTTCACTCAGTGTTTTATGGTTTTCAACGTACAGAAAACTACATATGTTAAAAACTTTATTACTAAATATTTCATGTTTTTGAATCTCTTAAATAAATATATTTATTTATGTTATAGATGAATATGTATATATTCCTATTTCTGATTGTTTGTTGCTGGTACATAGAAATATAGCTGACTTTCGTACACTGACCTTGTGTCCTGTGGTCTTGCAAAGCTAGTAGCTTTTGCTGTAGACTCTCTGCAGTTTTCTACATGGACAATCCTATCATCTCTAAATAAAGGCAACTTTCTTTCCAATGTGTATGTCTTTCTTCTCCTCTTCCTCATTTTTCCTCCTCATTGCATTGACTTGGTGTCCATGAATGTGAGTAGTAGCAGTAGACACCCTCACCTTGTTCTAAGTCCTTCAGAGAATGCAATCTGCCTGTCACCATTAAGTAGGACATTAACTATCGGCTTTTCATAGACCCCTTTATCAGACTGAGACATCTCTTCAATTCCTAGGTTGCTGATTTATTTATTTTCACAGTCTTTTTTTAAAGGCTTTTTAAATTTTTTATTTATTTTGTATTTTAATGTTTTTAGACGGTCTAATTGGCTTTATTAAGTGATTCATGTATGGAACATCATCCCAACCCAGCATGTAGAGGGGAGCTCGTAAGACTTTTTTAGAAAAAGTCTTCAGTTTTAGGTTTACAACTAACTTGAGAAGAAGCTACAGAGATTTCCCCTATACTCTCTGTCCCCACATGTGTTCAGCCTCTCCCATTATCAACACCACCCACCAGAACAGAGGTTTTTGTTTCACCAAGGAAGAACCTACATTGACATATTATAATTACTTGAAGTTTCATAGTTTATCTTAGGATCTGCTCTTGGTGTTGTACATTCTATGAGTGTGAACGAATATATAGGAACATATATCCATCATTATATCATGTAGAGTATTTTCATCCTAAAAATCTATTTTCTGCCAATTCATCTCTCCTGCCTCACCTCTGGCAACCACTGATCTTTTCAGTGTCTCCCTCGTTCTGCCTTTTTCAGGCTGTCATACAGTTGGGATGATACAATGTGTAGCCTTTTCAGATGGACTTCTTTGTTTAGCAATATATATTTAAGGTCCCTCCATATCTTTTCATGGCTTGATAGCTCATTTCTTTTTAATGCTGAATAATATTCCATTGTCTGGATGACAGGTCTAGTAATCCACTCATCTACTTAAGGACATCTTGGTTGCTTCTAAGTTTTGGCAATTATGCTATAAATATCCACATGCAGGTTTTATGTGGACATGTGTTTTCAACTCCTTTGGGTAAATACCAAGGAGCGCAATTGCTGGATTGTAAGGTGAGAATATGTTTAGTTTGTACTACCGAACTATCTTCCAAAGGGACTGTGCCATTTTGCATTCCCAGCAGCAATGAATACAAAGTCCTGTTTCTTCGCATCCTTACCAGCATTTGATGTTACTGTCCTGGATTTTGGCCATTCTAACTGGTGTAGTGGTATCTCATTGTGGTTTTAATTTAGAATTCTTTAATGACATATGATGTTGAGAATCTTTTCTTATGTTTATTTGCCATCTGTGTATCTTCTTTGGTGAGGTGTCTGTTTAGGTCTTTTCCCCACAAGTTTGCAGGGACTCCAGCATCACTTGTGCGAGGCACCACTGAGAGTTCTTTCAGGCCCAGCAGACCTGATGCGAGGGTCATAGACCAGAGGAGGCCTGGGGGTGGGCAGTGATGTGGAGGCTGTGTGGTACGTGGCCTGCAGGAGGAGCCCATGGGTGCCAGGTCATGATGCTTGAGAACAGGTGTCCGCCTTCTCCTTGCTGGGCACCAGATGTGACTTGGGCGGCCCTCACACGTAGATGTCCTCCCGGGGAGGATAAGGGGAAAGGGAAGAAACTGAATTCGACTAAATATCCAGAAGAATCAAAGTTTAAAATCAGAAGTGATTAGGAGAAGTTAAAGTTGAATTTTTCCCCACTGTTATCAACAGAAAAGACTGGCAAGCAGATTAAAGTGCTGGCAGGGCCACGCGCTCTCTGAAAGTGCTAGGGAAGGATGTCTTCCAGGCTTCTCTCCCAGGCTCTGGCAGCCTCTGGCTCCAATCTTCCATCTTCAAGGGCCTTCTCCTCATGTCTCTTCATATGGCCTTTCCTCTCCATGTGTCTGTCTCTGTCGAATTCCCATGTGCTATAAAGACACCACTCATATTGGATTAGGGACGACCCCAGTGACCTTCATCTTCAATTGGTAAAATCTGCAAAGACTTATTTCTAAATTAGATTACTTCCTAAGGGACTGGGGAGGGGGGCTTCAACATACCTTATTTGGGGGATACAGCTGGACCCATAGCACATCCCATGGAGTTAGGGCTCTCGGGACCTTGTTGGATAATACTTGCCCCACACATCAGAGCCTCAGGATTCCAACCACATTTGCACACACAGCACGTGGCCATCCAAAGAGGCAGCTGTGGGACTGTACAAGGAGCACCGGCCTGGGGAGGTCTGGCACACCCAAGCCCGAGCCCTGGCTTTGCCACATAGCGACTGGGTGGCCTCGGGCCGGTCATGTCACCTTCTATGCTTGTTTTTATTACCTGTAAAACTAGAATAATTTTTTTCCATCTCAGTCTGCTTGGGTTGCCCTAACTAAATACTATAGACTGAGAGGGCTTCAACAACACAATTCGTTTTCTCACATTTGCAGAGACAGCAAGTCCAAGACCAAGGTGCTTGGAGTTGGTTTCTGCTGAGCGCACTCTCCCTGGCTTACAGACTTGCCACCCCCCACGGGGGAGGGGGATGGGGGTGGGGAGAGAGAGCAAGCTCTTTGGTGTCTCATCTTATAAGAGCACTAATTCTATCGGATCAGGACCCCACCTTTATGAACTTATTTAACCGTAATTACTTCCTTAGAAGTCCCATCTCCAAAGACAGCCACGCTGGGAGTTAGGACTTCAACGTATGAATGGGGGGAGGGGGAGGGACACAGATATTCAGCCACAGCATCGCCTCTTCCAGCATCGTTAAGAGGATTAAAGTAGATACTGCAGGTGACTGTGAGCACGGGCCTTGAGGAAACAAACAAAAGAGCACTGCCTGGCTTGGATGGTCTACACGATAGAACCTTGTTTCCCTCGCTTGCGGTCGGACCTTTAGAGTAGGTGTGCCCTTGCCCTAACAAATGCATGGAGATTGCTGAGAGAGGAACAGAGCCATAGAGCCACCAGAAGATGCAGAAGCTGCTACTGCTGTGGGAAATGCCAAAAGAACCTTACCTAATGAAGCCCTTATTGACGTCCGCTGTGCGTCTGCGGCCACGTGGCTAAGACCCTGGGGGGAAGCGGAGCACTTTGGGCAGAAGAATGAAATTCTTGGGTAAGGCGTAAGAGGTCTTTCCCAAGCCCGTCAGGATTTGTCACATCTCTGTCTCCACTTTCCATCCCGTAGGCCCGTATTAGGTTCCAGTCATCATCTCATGGGAAGGAGGATGGGAATGAGCATGTATTGAGGACTTACTGTGTGCGCAGAGATTTCACACACACGATCCTTCTGGCTTCAGTTACTTGACGTGGAAGTGTGCTGGGGAGAAATCTGAGGCTTACGGAGACAAAGCTGGTGAGTGGCGGAGCTGGGCTTTGGACCTGGGTCTGTCTGACTTCACGGTGCTTTGGAGCCAGTGATCCAGCCACAGTTTTAAGCAGACTGTGGGAGTTACATGAATTATGTCCTTACGGGTGTTTGTGTGCGGTCCTGGGCGGCAGGGATCTCATCAGATTCATCTACACCTTCTCCACAGCACCCAGCACAGGATGAGGGGCGTGGTGGGGACGCTCTGGAACGTTCAGGGGAGCCATGGTGGATGGGTGGTGGCTGGATCGATATCGATACACACATTGATACGAAATAGCAACATCCTCCTTATGAGAGTCCTGCCAGCAGCCTCTACCCTCCCCCCCCAAGAGCCCCCACCGCCACAGGCTGGACCCCAGATCTAAGTGCTCCATCTTCTCCCCTTTTGATGTGTGAAAGGTAAGAGGAGGAAAGAAGATGGCATGGGGGTGGGGGTGGGGATGGAGCTCTGGCTTTCCTGGTGTCCCTTGAGTCCTGGATCAGAAGCTGCCTTGTCCCAGCTTCCCAGGCCTTGAGTCTGCTCTTGCGGGGGTCTGACCCCCATTGGCTTTCTTGTGCCTGCTGTCGTCAGAAAGGGCTCAGCACCTACAGTCTGAGGCTTGTTCGGAAACCCCTTCAGGAACCGACGCGGCTGAGTCAGAGAAGCTCACTTCTCAGCCTCGTCCTGCTTAAAGAGATTTGGGTGTTTGGCTAGTTCCTTTAAAAAGCCCATGTACCCCAGGAGATGGAGCACAGGGTGCTCTAGAGCTCAAACGGCTGATTTTTGCGCAAGTCAGACACTGGGTAAATCAACACCGCTCCCATTTAAAAACCATCAAAATCAAGGTCTATTTGTTGAGCTGTTTGTTTGGTACAGACGGCTGCCAAGGCTACGAATGAAACGTTTGCACCTGCTGATAGCTTTCCGAGACCAATCAGCCTTCTCACCTCTCAGAAGCCCCTGGTTGAACCCCTCAGCTTTCCTTCACTGCTCTGTCACCTGTGCCTTTTTAGGCTTGAGTGTTTCTTGGAGCTGTTGAGGGGCCCCATGGGCTAGTGGGGTGACAGCCTCATTAAAGATTCAGCTATCTGTCTGAGGGATTATCTCTTCCACGGGGGCTGGTGTTATTTAACTCTCGCTTTGCAAATTCATTTTTCACATACTTACACGCTCCCTTTCCAAGAGAACTGTCCTGGCTTGAGGGCGGGCATTGTCTGTTATCAGGCCTCCAGTGCCTTGCTCATAGTGTCCGATGAATATTCTTGGTTTTAGGGCGCGTGTGCAAATGTGCGGGTGTGCATGCGTGTGTGTGTGTGTGTGTGCACATGCGCGATGCTACCCAGCATGGAACAGTTAAGGAGCTAATCCCAGGGAGGCAGTCAGCAGACAGTTTTAAGGCCCAGCTGCTTGGGGGTGGTGGGGGTGGTTGATCATGGGAAAATGTCAGCAATGATCATTGAAGGGACTTTTGATAATGGGGGAACTTTTAGAGAATCAGCCCAGATGTCATTTTTCTTCTAAACCCCCTATCAAGCTTCTCACAGTGGCGGCCCAGAGAAGTAGAGGTGCCCGTCTGTATGGGAAGGGGGGGGTCTCCTTGCAGACATTTATTCAAGGGCAGAAAAAAGATGGGACCATCGGGAACAAGAAAATCAGCCAACGGAAGATCGGTCCAGAGGAAGATACTGAGAACTCTTTTACAGCATATTTCAGCTTGAGGCCCTGAGATGTTCCCTGCGGATCTTCCTGAGATTAAGATTTGTGGTTAACACAGAAAAGAGGAGCAGGGAAGAGGAAAAGGACATGGCACCCTGTTACCAGCAGAGAGAGGAGCCGTAAACAAGGGATCCCTACTTGGGGTACCGCACTGATGACTTAGTAAGTTTTAGTCTGCGCTGTGGGTTCAGCGTTCCCCGACTATCCCTATGCCTTTGTTGTCATTGTTGTTTTATATAAAGATTTAGTTATTTATTTTAGAGGGGGAGAGAGAGAGAATTTCAAGCAGACTCCCCACTGAGCTCATGATCTAAGCTGAAATCAAGAGTCAGATGTTCAACGCACCCAACTGAGCCGCCCAGGCACCCCCCACCCCGGCTGTCTTCATAACACTCTGTTCAGGTGAAAAGACCCTCCGGTATTGCTGGCCAGGTAGAGCCCGCGGACATCCTCAGGACGGAGGTTTTGGTGCTGTGCCACCCCCTCCTGGCCTGCAGGCCGCACCCCCTAACTTGGATTTCCCGGACGGAGGCCCATTTACAGAATCATGCCAGACCATATGCCTCAGTTTTTTTTCAAAGCATATGGCTGCCTTAGGATGGCAACCTGTCCCCTGGGCACTGCCTCGTGCTCCAAACGTGCCAGCCTCTCTGCACCTCCATGCCCCTGTGCTTCTAGCCGAAGAGTGTTCCTTTCCCCCAGCTGCTCGTGAATTTCCCACTCAACCTTCAAGACTCGATGTCCCCTTTCTGAACTTACTCTTCTGTGAAATTAGAACAATTACCCTCTGCCTTAGTCTGCTCGAGCTGCCATAACAAAATCCTGGGTGACTCAGAGAGCGGAAAGTGTGTTCTCACAGTTCAGGAAGCTGGGTATCTAAGATCGAGGTGCTTCTGGTTTGGTCCCTCTGATAGCCCTTTTCCCGGCTTGAAGACAGCTACCTTCGTGAGGCGTGCTCACATGGCAGGGAGACGGAAAAGGAGCTCTCTGGCGTCTCTTCTTATAAGGACACCAATCCTATTCATCACTGTTAAGACCTCATTTAACCTGAATTGCTTCCTTGAGGCCCCATCTCCAAATACAGGCACACTGGTGGGGGGAGGGGAGTAATGCATCCACATAAATTTTGAGGGGACACATGTACTCAGTCTATAACACTGGGATTCATGGTTGGTTTTTCAGAGCCCAAGAACACTCAAGGACTCCATGCTAGGGAGTGGACGCCCTCACTTGATCGCCGGGGAAACTGAGTCCCCGACGGGGAAGCAGGCACAACAAGGGAGAGGTGCGACCAGTTGTGCCCACCTTATCCTTACCTCAGGGAACAACACGTGGCTAGAAATGGCTAATGTGCAGGGACGTCAGGAAAACTCTCAGGTTGCGCTCTTGTCTGTCTGGGAAGCGTTCACTTGAGTCTGGGCAGACAGAGTCAGGGGTTTCCGATATCGCCTGAATACAAGTTGATAATTCCTTGGGGCTGATGTATTTTGGAATGAGATCTTTTTTTTTCCTCAAAAATTAAAAAAAAGTTAACGCAGCCTCTGTTCTGTATGTTGCGCGCTATCACCAGGAGGTCTTGTGGTCTGGGCAGCGCCCTGGCATCAAACACGTCGATATTTCTGGGGAGGAATGTAAGCATTATGTACATCAAGCAAGAGGGACACAGGACACATCGAGTTAGGGCTAGTCCTGCCACCAAATGAGAGTGCCACAAACCTGTGAAAGGGCTTCCAGGGTGGCCAATCCAGGACTGTGCTGTGTAACAATTCAATAGACATGACTGTTTTGGTGGAAAGAGAATGAAAAATGGCATATGAGGAGGAGGACCGCTGGGGATTCTGCCCTCCGCACCCCTATGTGCTCCAGAGACACAAGGGGAGCCTGTCTGTTTGCTGAGGGTGGGGAGCCACAGTGATGGGGAACCTCGGGGATGGTTCCCACGTGGCCAGCAAGACTCCAGCAATTTCCCATCCTCTGCCTGCTGAGCTGCAAATTGCTGTCTCCCTCCGTGCTGAAGCGTGCAGATGTTTCTCTCTGATCACGGGGATAATTAACTCCTGTCAAAGCAGGGGGCTCGGACGGGAGGGGGATGCCACTCCCCTGGCAAGAACCGTTGTTCAAGAAGTGCTCAGTGTCTAGGAAGAACATTTCCTTCCAACTTGGAGGGATTCAAAAGCCGTCTTAGAAGAATGAAGAGGCAGGTGGTGTTTATCTGGGTGAATGTCTCCGAGTTTACATGTTTGATTTCTGCACGCGGGCTGACAGATGCCTGATGAGCCATGGAAGCTTGTTTGGTAATGGACCCAGAGCCGCACACGTTCACGCCAAAGCTGGGCATGACATTTTCCTTTCTCCTCTCGTGCCAAAAGAGCCTTCTGTGGGCAGAAGGGGTTATTTGTTAACAGTTAGTTTTATCTCCATAGTTATTTCCTACAACACGAAACAACGAAAAGAATACCTTAGAAGCTCTGTTGAAGAGAAGTTATTTCAGGAGCTCCGCAATCAAACACCCAAGGCCAACGAGTTGCTGAAAAGATCATGGTCGTGGTCATATGGGACAGAGTTGCACATGCCACCAGCTTACTGTTCCAACCTTGAGGCGCCAGGGTTGGCCTTACACGACAGGGTCGCATGGCCACAAGGATAACGTAATGAAGAATGTTGTGCGGCACCTTTGGTTTTTTGGTTTGGGGGTTTTTTTTTTTAGAGAGAGAGAGTGAGCAGGGGTGGGGCAGGGCAGAAGGAGAGAGAGAGAGAGAGAGAGAGAGAATCTCAAGCAGGCTCCCCGCCCCGGTGTGGAGCCTGATGGGGGCTCCATCTCATGCCGCTGAAATCATGACCTGAGCTGAAATCCAGAGTCAGATGCTTAACGGATAGAGCCGCCCGGGACCCCAGCACCTTTGGATTTTGAGAATTTTCACATTCATCAACAACTCTGTATCTCACAACATCCTTATGATGTAGTTTCTATTCCGATATGTCCAGTTTATAGACTTGCATACCGATCAGACTGGTTGGATGACTTGGGCAGAAGAAGGGGAGGAACGGATATTAGAAAGCACACCCTGTCGCAGATAGAAGTCCCTTATCCCGCTGCACTGAGAGGTGGCCATGGGAATGATGACATGAGCCTTGCATGACACCAGTCATACTGGGTAAGTGTGCAGCATAATTCATAATCCACCTTATACTGATTACATCTGCAAAGACCCTCCTTCAAAATGAGGTCACGTATATTTTTGGTCTTTGCCCCATTCCTGGCATAGAGCTCCCCAAACCCTTAGACTTTTGTAAATGATGAGAGTAATAAATGTGTCTTGTTATGTTAATGGGGTGGCTTTTGGAAAACCCCTAAGGAGGAGGGTTTGTTGCCAGGGAAACCAACCACGTGATGACAGGGTTGGCAGTTTTACTCCCACCCCCAGACCTGTGGGAGGGAAGAGGGGCTGGTGATTGGGTTCAATCACCAATGGCCGATGATTTCATCCGTTGTGTCTATGTAATGAAGCTCCAAAAAAACCCAGAAGGAGAGGGTTTGGAGTGCTTCCGGGTCGAGGAACATGTGGCGCTCTAGGAGAGCCTTACACCTGGAGAGGGCAGGGGAGCGCCTCGCCCTTTCTCCATATCTGGCCCTGTGCCTCTCTTCCACCTGGCTGTTCCTGAGTTATATCCTTTTCTAATAATCTGGTAATCTAGCAAGCAAAATGTTTCTCTGAGTTCTGTGTGCTGCTGTGGCAAATTGATTGAACCCAAGGAGGGGGTTGTGGGAACTTCTCATCTATGAATGGTCAGTCAGAAGGCAGGGGACGCCCTAGACTGGCAGCTAGCACCCCAAGTGGTCAGTGGCTGTCCGTCTTGTGGGGTGGAGCCCTTACCCCATGGGATCGGACGCTCTGTCCAGGCTGCCAGTGTCAGAATGGAGTCGAATTGTAGGACACCCAGCTTTAGCTCTGTCTAGGAATAGCTCTGCTTTAGCCCAGATTCTCTAGAAAACAGCCTGCGGCAAGACTTTCTGGAGAGGGAAGGAGATATTGCAATTCCAGGGAAGCAAGGATGAGGGGCAGGGAAGTGAGACAAGAAAGTGGGGAGGCAAATCCGAGGTGATGCAAGAGCAGACCAGCAACAGCCCTCACCCCAAAAGGGAGCTGATTTCAAAGTCACTTGATATATCCGAAAAAGCCGTGTGAACCATGGCATCACAGAACAATCCAGGGTGGGGGGTTTCTAGGAAGGACAAGGAAGTCATCAGCCAGCCGTCCGCTTCTGTCTCTCAGGGTTAAATTTACCCTCATGTTTTTTAACTTCCACAGTTCTGGGTCAGGTCGTTGAGCCCTAGGGGCCACCACTGGGGAAACCACAACTCAGCTCCCTCTGAGCCCAGAGCTGGTAGGAGGAGCCAAGTTGATGTGGCTGTGGCCACGGTGGACTCAGACAGTGACTGGGGTAGAGGACAAGTCTGGACAGTATGGTCTATGGCCAGCTCCTTGTGTAGGCCATGCCCGTGGCCTCCCTAGGGGAGGTGTGGCCGAGACTGAATAACGGGGGTTGGGGGGGGCAGACTACAGCCCTACAGTAGATGGCCCAGAGCTGGAGGCTAGACCAGTCTGGAGGGACAGATCTGGACTGATTCCGTCTCTAAATGTCCTGACTACTTTGGAAAGCCTTCTGTAGGTGGTGAATATCTCCCTGTCATTAATCTGTGGATATTTTGTCTAAGTGTGAAGTCAAACCCAATCCAGGGGTTACGGGAAACATGAGTGCCAGGCGAGGGCTCAGACCCGCCACGGCCCCTGCTTAGCTCGTGATGACAGCTCAAGTGCATGGAAGCCACCCACTCTGTGAAGCCCCCCCCCCCCCGCCCCAGGCCTGTACCCAGTGTCACATGGGACAGACAGTCTCTGTCAAGTGCGTGCTTGCCTTTCCTGAGATCGACGCACAGACCTGTAGTTTTAAAGCCCCAGAGGACAGAGCTGTGATGCCGTTGCCCTTATTTGGCTCAAAAGCTGGGTGAAATGAATCTTCCTTAAAAAGATCAGGGACCTGGCAATTCCTCAGCTCTGTGGAGGACCGGGAGCTGCGCCACTCTGGTCGCCTGCCAGCGAGGGCTGTGGCTGCCGTGCTCCGCTCTTTCCCGGGCCTCTGCAGCTAGAGAAGGGCTTCAGCCCCGGCACACCCTTCTCGGGACTGTCTCCTTTCAGTGACTGATCAAGGAGGGGCTTCAGAGTCCGGCCATCCTGCCCCGTTCTGCTGGCCGAATACCCCCCGGGGCTTCCCATAGGGCTAGGTCACTTGGCCTCTCCCTCTGCCCTCTCTCTAGGGTCCTCAGGTGTCCCTCTCTACCTGACCTCCGGCACAGCGAGCCCTCCGTGGCAGCTGCCTCCAGAGAACCCAATGGGCAGCATGCTATCGCAGGCCCTCTTCCCTGTCCTGGGACATGCCGGACATGGAAGGGGCGATGACCCTAGCCAGCCGTTGTCGATGGAGCGAGTTAGTGATGATAGCAATGCAGGCAGGCGAGGACAGGGACCCTGGGTGGGAAGGAGGGCTGTCTGCCCGGCAGAATACTGCCCAGAGCGGATGCCGGTCCATGGCGCTGTTGGCTGCAGGGAGGTCCAGCCAGAGGTGACTGGGCTGTCCCAGGCCAGGGAGGCACAACAGTAGGTGGGCAGGCACTAGGAAGGCTGCGGGGGCAGGGCCTCAGGTCCAGACCTGGGACTTAAGTGGTCCTCTGAAGCAATGAATTTGAACTTTGAGAGTCCCTGGCACTCAGGAACTAGGCCGCCACTCGTCCAGAGAGTCTTTATGCTAATTAGGACAAGGTAGCGTGCAGATGGACCCACCCCAATAGGCCCATGGCTGGGAAGTGAGGAAAACGGCACCCCATTCCATAGGCAGCGGCAGCCCTGGCCTGGGGAGCGTGGCTTTGCTACGGGAGCCCGCCGGCGCTGGGTTTCAGCTCCCACTCAGCTCCTCTGTCAGGAGCCTTGGTTCTGGGCACAGAATGCAAACCGGGACACAACAGCCCTGCGTCCAGACTTTGCTCGGAACGCTAGCACGAACTTGGTTTTGGAGAACGTTGGGGCAGATAGATAAAGGGCGCCTCAGATGGCAGCCACGGACCCCGCCCCCCCCAGCACTCAGGACCCTTCCTTCGCCACCTGGAAACCGTATCGCCGCACATGCATGTGGCCCTTTCACGGTGCTCGCCTCCCATCCCTGCAGGACGCTCCCAGGTGGGCTTGTTACATCTACCTTCCAGACACGAGGAAAAGGAAGCTCCGAGAGGACGGGCGATTCACTCCATCACACAGCAAGTAATAGTGGATCTGGGGCCAGAACCGCTCTTTCTCACCCGGAAACCCACGCATAACCTATGCCAGTGCAGAGCACTTCACAGGGAGCATTCCAGGGCAAAGAAGGCCATGCCGGTTCATCCAGTCTAACGATGCCAGTGAGAAATCTTAGCTGTGTGGAGGTTTGGTGACTTGTCTGAAATCACATGGCTGCTTAATGAAAGAGCCACGTTCCGAACCAGGTCTCTGTCTGCACGGGCTACTGCCGTCCTGTTCGTTTCCCATGTTACCCTCCTGGTGATTCCCTTGCAAGAGAATGTGGAGAGGAGTGCCATGTTGTTCTTCATTGTGGAACATCTTCCACATGCCGTGCAGGGAAGTAGTCTCTTCTCTATGTGCTTTCCACTTCCTCCATCTGCATAGTCCTCAAAACTGGGCTTTTTATGGCATCTCTCCATCTATCATCCATCCGTCTACCCACCTATCCATTCATCCATCCATCCATCCATCCATCCATCCATCCATCCATCCACTTACCCATCCAAGCATTCACCATCCATCATCCATCCACTCACCATCCATCATCCGTCCATCTGTCCATCCATCCATCCATCCATCCATCCATCCATCCATCCATCTCTTCACTCCTCAAACATTCTCCAGATCTTATTCTCAGTGCTGAGGATGCGAAGACAAAATGGAGGGCATCTGCCCTCAAATAGCTCACTGTCTAGAGAAGGAGACAGACACATATGTAATCAACAATCCCCCACGTGAAAGAGGCACAGGGAATCTGGGAGGGGTACTGTATGTCTTGGGGATCAGACAAAGGTCCATGGAGATGGGGCTCAGGGTTGCGGGTTGAAGGGGAATTAGCCGGGCATCTAGCAGAGGGAGTCAGGAAGGACAAGCAGCAAAGACCAGAAGGCCAGGACCTGCACCCAGTTTGGGAGCCAAGGCTCAGTGTGGCCTTGAGGGCAACACTGAGGGCCTTGAACTTGACTCAGAGTGCAGCAGAGAACCACTGAAGGCTTTAGAGTAGGGGTACCACCGAACACTTGCATTCTGGGATGCCTGGTGGCTCAGTCAGTTAATCGTCTGCCTTGGGCTCAGGTCACAATCCTGGGGATCAGTCCTGCATCAGCCTCCCTGCTCAGCGGGGAGCCTGCTTCTCCCTGTGCCTGCTGCTCCCCCTGCTTGTGCTCTCTCTGTCTCTCTCTGACAAATAAGGTCTTTAAAAAAAACACACAAAGACCTGAATTTTCAAAGATCACTTTGGCAAGTGGAGGCTGAACCAGAGTGCCCGGCCTGGGTGACTGGGAGTTAGGGGCTCAGGAGAGGGGTTGAGGATGAATTTGACATTGGATGTGTGGAATCTATGACCGGGGGCCTCTCCACAGAGGACAGCACCACCTGAGTCTCAGCCTTTCTTTCTTCCTGAACCAAAATAATGTCCCTTCTCACTGCCTCTTCAGACCGTGTTTCCATGGAGGGTGGGGTGGGAGTCTGATGGCTTTATGAAGCCCGGAGGCTTTTCATAGGTGGGAATATGCAGATTATTTGTAGGCACATCCATAGGAATATATATATTTATGTGTGTGTATATATGTATGATGGGGTTTTTTTGAGCCTTCTCTTCATCTGCTCTGTCTGCCGTTTCCCCGCATACATGACTGGAAATATTTGCTGTAATTTATAGACACGCATGAATGCTTTTGTGGATTTTAGATCTGTATACTTTTTGCTTGAAAGTGGTTTTCATTAAGATCCTAATTGGGTGGGGGCCAGGGAAAGAGACCAGGAGACAGGGCAGTTAACGGGGCCGGGCTCCGAGGGGAAGGACTCTGCCCTCATTCCCCCCAGCCGCACTCTCTTGGGGGTCAACGTCTTGGACTCGGGGCACTGTAGCCCCCAGGGTCGTATTGCCTGGGACAAGTGGCCTTGCATGGGTAGTAATTCCGCTAGCCACCCCCCTCGCTACCAGGTCCACATCAAAGGGACAACTGTGTCCTCTTGCTGGGCTGTCTTTGTCCAGAACCCACTTCCTGCTGCCCATGCTGTCCTTCCCTTGACCTACCAACCGCCACCTGCTTACTTGCTTTTCCCACTTGCAGCCACACTCCTTCTCTCCCAGTTAGCATGCACCTCACTGCTGGCCCCTCGCACCAGGTCGGAGCATTCCACACTGCTTTGGCCTTTGGGGCCCTCAGTGAATACCCTGAGCTCAAATTTTCAGCTCGATCAGCGAGAGCTATGTTCAGCTCCGGGCTGGATTGTAGGCAAATTGGCCAGGGATTATTTCCTGGCTATTGGATTTTACCGTTTGAAGTCTTTCTTGTCTTTCCAGATCCTTCTAGTGGGCTTTCTCTATTTTCTTCCTGTCCAGGCTCAGGCTCACTCTCATCGAGTCGTCCCCACCTCCCCTCACATCCCACCCCGCAAAACCTGCTCCAAGATGAGCTGTGGACAATTAGGATGGCTGCCTGGCTCCAAGACACACCAGTAGCCATGTCTGTGACATTTCCTTTGTCCCCAGCCCTGTCCAATGCGTCCAAGAAAAAGAAGCACGGGACCCAGATGGATTCTCTCTTCTGCTATGCTTCTTGTCCCCTGTTTCTGCTCCCAGTTAAGAAGAATTTTTAAGAGAATCTGATTTCTCCAGCTCTGAAAAGCTCCAGATTCCTGGCCCTTTGGCTCTTTAGGATAGCGGTCTAGTTTGGCTAAAAGAGCAGAGAAGTCCTCCCTTAGCAAAGTTACGTTTTCTCTCTTGCTTTCTGCTTTCAGATGGGTCCCCCTCAGCCCTAGGCTTGTCTTCTTGAAGGACACCATGGGAGGCTGCAAGAAGCAACTGGCCGCCTCAATGTCTAACAATTCCCTTCTAAACTCACCCCAGTGCTACGGCCTTGGTAAAACACGGTCTGTATCCCAAGGAACCACAGATCGCTGTTAAACACCTGTTTTGCATGTGCCAACCAAGAATGCCAACATAGCAACCCCAAATCCTATCTACTTGCGAGCTTCCTTTCAACCAAGTGCAGATCCTAAGTCTCACGTAATGATTACATTTCATTGTACAAAATTTGGTAATGGTGATGCTGAAATTTGCAACCTCAAGTGGGTTAAGCAATGAAAGAGCCTATTGACTCCCTCGACTGAAAAATCAAGACGAGTTCAGGATCAGTTTGATCTAGTGTTTTAACGCTACAAGGATCATTTGGGACTGTCTCTCCGTTCCATCTTGGACTGTGTCCACTTCTTCTGAAGGCTGGCTGTTCTCAAGGTTGCAAGATGAATGCCACCAGCTTTCAGAAAAACTATGCTTGCACATTCAGATCCAGAAGGAGAGGGAACTCCTCTTGCCTCATCCATCCAAACATCTTTTGCTCTACTTGATCAGAGCAACTTAGATCCTGTCAACTTCTCATCCCCATGGCCAGGCAAATACTGTGAGAGATTTGAGGCCAGGCTGCTCACCTTGCCCTAGAACATTAATGGGGGCAAGGGAGAGACACACGCCAAGGGAATGATGTTAGTGGCTCAGACTGATGGGGATCCCTTTGAAGCTGGGGTGGGAGTCATCCTATCCAGACTTCATGGCTACTACACACTGTGGGGCGGTGGAAGGAAAGCCGGAGAGGTGAACCCGGTGAGCAATGTTGTGTTAGTGCACTCACAACGGCACCGGAACAAAATATGGGTGTGAGCATCTTCCCAATACCCAACCTCTTTCTGCTTCCTTTTCCATCTGACGGTTAGCATGTTTTTACAGACAAGGACTTACCCTGGAAAGCAAAGAAGTTTAAGTCTGATTGCTTAGGTCTCATTTCAACGCCAATATTATAAAAAATAGTCGCAACGATAGCAACTTTTCGCATCACAGTTCACAATGTGCTTCCTTTATTGTTCAAAATAACCATCTGATGTGGGTCTACTGAGTATTATTTCTATGTTGTAGAAGAGGTGACTGAGACTCAAGGACGCAAAGTGACTTGTCCGAGGTCACACAGCAAGTCTATGGCAGAGGGGGGACTCAAAGCTTAGTTTTCGACTAGAAATCCAACCTGTCTAGAAAGATATTGCCTTCATGGCCTTAGGGTGTGGAATGAGTTCACCATCAGGAAGTAGACCAAGGCCTCTTCTCAAGAGTTTTCATGTGGTACCGCTCCCTGTTCCCTTCATAGAATGAGCCCCCCAACTCTAGAGGCATCCAAGTTGAGACTGAGTGCCTGCTAGGAGGGATACAGTAGATAAAAAGTTGACCTAAACGATCTGTTTCCTTCCAGTTCTGAGGTTCTAGGACTCCGAGTTTTCTGGAAATTTGGCACCTCCCAGGGTCTGGCTGTACCTGGGAAGTCCTATTCGATTGTTATAATTATACGAGGAAGAAACTTCCGCCCCTCGCAGGGCTCTGCTTGTGCAGCCCATGGTATGACTAATGCACCGGAGGCCCCCGAGGACACTGACACCATATACATTGATGACTGGATGCCGACTTGGAGGAAAGGCACTGAGCTCATGACATCATAATTATTTGGTTCCCTTGCACTGAAACATCCCACAAATGACAGTAATTATCAAGTCCTGCCTGACATGACATTTTCTTCAAAACATGAGAAGACATTCCTGAATTTTCTCTATTTATTCCCATCTACCTTCCCTCCCTCTATCCGTTCCACCTCCCACTCTGCTCCTGGTTCAGGCTGCACCACTTTCCTCTTTCCACACCATGCCCTTTCTCTCCTCCTCTGACCCATGACGCCCCCTCCCTTCCCATTGTCTGGCCAGGAGCAGATGCGGAGCTGGGGACACCAAGAGACAAGCATCTGTCAAACGCTTCCTAGGGTGGGGCCCTGAGGGGCTCTGAAGGTGTGTTAACATCAGGGGCTGAGCCCACATGTGTGGCGGGCCCTTTGCTGAATTCCGTGGGGTATCAGGAGGCACTGGCTGTCTCCATGTCTCAATTTCCCTTTCCCCTGTGTTGAGGTGGGGATGGGGTTTCCTATATGGCAGCTAATCTTCAGTGAAGACACTGGATTTGGACGTATATACCCACATAGATTTGTTTTAAAGTCATTATTTACTTAAAAAATTTAATAAACTTAATTTTTTAAGGCAGTTGTAGGTTTGTAGCAAAATTGAGTGAAAAGTATAGAATTCTCATGTACCTCATTTTTAAATCAGGTTATTTGTTTTCTTATGGTTGAGTTTTAAAGAGTTCTTGGTATATTTTGGATAACAGTGCTTTATCAGAAGTGTTTTTTGCAAATATATTTCTCTAAGTCTGTGGCTCATCTTCTAATTCTTTTGACGTTGTCTTTTTCAGAGCAGAAGTTTTTAGGTTTAGTTAAATCCAGTTCATTGGTTATTTCTTTCATGGATTGTGCCTTTGGTGTTATATCTTAAAAGGCTATATCTTTAAAGGCTATACCCAAGGCCATCCGGGTTTTCTACTACATTATCTTCCAGGAGTTAGGTCTGTGGTCCTTTTTGAGTTAATTTTTGTGAAGGGTGAGAAGTTTGAGTCTAGATTTATTTTTTCACATGTGGATGTCCAGTTGTTCCAGGACTATTTGTTGAAAAGACTAATTTTTGTTTTGTATCGCCTTTGCTCTTTGGTTAAAGAACAGATGACTATGTTGATGTGGGTCTATTGCTGGGTCCTCTACTGTATTCCAATGATGTATTTGTTGATTTTTTTGCCTACTGCCACACTGTCTTGATTATCGTAGCTTAATAGTAAGTCTTAAAGTCAGGTGGTGTCAGTCCTCTGACTTGTTTTTCTCCTTCAATATTGAGTTGGCTATTGTGAACCTTTTGCCTCTCCATATAAACTTTAGAATGAGTTTGTCAATATCTACAAAATAACTTGCTGGGATTTTGATTGGGATTGCATCGTATTTATAGATCAAATTGGGAAGAACTCACATCCTGACAAAATGAATCTTCCTATCCATGAACATGGGATAACTTTCCATATATTAAGTTCGACAGTTTTGTAGTTTTCATCATACAGAACTTGTTTAAATTTTGTCAGATTTATACCTATGTATTTCTTTGGGGGGGTGTGCTAATATAAATAGTAATGTAATAGTGTATGTTTGAATTAAAGGGAGATTCTTCTGGGTGGGCCTGGACTAATTAGGTAAGCCTCTTAAAAGAGGAGTCAAGTCTTCTCTGAGATCAAAGAGGTTTTGCTGCTGGCCTCAAAGAAGATTAAGCCTCCACATGTCCTACAGTTGCAAGGAAATTTTGCCACATAAGCAGGGAATAGACGAGACCCCAGTGCTGGCCAACACTTTGCAGCCTTGTGAAACCTTGAGCAGAGGACCCAGCTAAGCCTCAGCAAGACTTGTGGAAACTATAAGGTAATAATTGTTTGTCATTTTAAACCGCTGAGTTTGTGGTAATTCATTACACAGGAACAGAAAACTAATATGCTATGTAAACAATGACCTCTGGGGAATAGGAAGTTAGGGAATGCAAATATGGAGTTTTCCCATTTTTCAAATTTTTACAATGAGTATATGTTAATTTTGCAACTAAAGAAAAGGAAAATGCTGAAAGACTTGTTTTTAAAAGAGTTTTCAGGGAGCCTGGGTGGCTCAGATGGTTAAGCATCTGACTTGTGATTTCAGCTCAGGTCTTGATCTCTTGGGTTGCAGGCTTGAGCTCCACCCCCCCCGCCACACACACACACACACACACACACACACACACACACACTGGGCTTTGCACTCAGCCGGGAGTCTGCTTGGGATTCTCTCTCTGTCCTTCTCCTCTCTCCTTCCTCCCACACATGTGCCCTCTCTCAAATAAATAAATCTTTTTTTAAAAAAGAGTTTTCTTTTATACTCCCAGTGTGCTTTAAAAGCAAGTTCAAAAGCAAACAGCATCCACCCCTCTCCTAGGGACTGCTCTCCTCTGAACTGGTGGGGCCTGAAGCATGAGAGTATTCCCATTGTCTATTTTCTAAATGTGCTTTTCTTTTAAGAAAGTCAAAGCAACTTGATCTCAGGCCCAGCCGGGGTACTACCTGCCAGCCTCTAGGGCAGCTGTCCTTGTCCAGCATCTCTGACATCTTTGTACATATCTGGGACGTGTGGTGGCCCTGTCATGTGCACAGTCCTCCCACTCACGACCTGAGCTAGATGAGTCACAGTGAATGGAGCCAGGGAGGCGGAGGTGTGTGGGTGCAGAGGCACATACCCACAGCGGAACTGACATCCAAGAAGTCCAAGTTCCTACCTTCTTCCCCCCTTCGCCTTTACGTGTTCAGCATCTTACAGCTCATAAAGCCCGTTCACACCCATTATTTTACTTGTTCCTTATAAAATCTTGCACTCAGGAAGGAAGGCTCACTGGTTCCATTTTGCAGATGAAAAAACTGAGACATAGAAAAGAAAAAAGCAGCTCAGGGTCTGGGACAAAACTGACATTTCCTGACGATTCAGTTTTACATCATTCTCTCCTCTACCCCTGTTCTCGATGTGACACCCCTCCCACCCAGCCGGCCTCCTGCACTGGGCTCCCAGGGACAGTTTATTCAGACAAGAGTCAGTGGGTTTCCGGTCAATCAATTCTTTGGGGCCCTAGGGGCAGCTCACCGCGCAGATAGGTGCACAGCCACTAATGAAATGTAAATTTCCAATGGAGTACAGAAGTGCATCCTAATGAAAGGTATTATTAAATTCAGCAAAACACAAAGAAATTTCAACTGAACAGAACTGATTATTCCATAAAAAGGGAGTAGATTGCAGCTTGCATCATTCGTTGTCTAGACAAATCACTTAGATACACATGTGCTGGTTTTAATTAGCGCCATGGAAATCGAGCATTCTGTAGCCCAAAATGTTATTGTTCAACAAATTAAAAAAATACATATTTAATAAAGAAAACTATAGCTCAAACAATCACTCCCCAGAATGCCTAAATAGACTGTGGGGTTTTTTTTTTTTTTTCCTGTCCCTATTTAAATGAAAAGCCTACATGAGTCAAAATTGCTGCTGCTTCTTGTGCCTAATGGAAGGTTTTGTGTTCCCCACCCCCTCCCTTGATATCACGAAATGTACAATTCTAATAGAAGTCATATGCAGGACTGAATATACCACAGCATGACACTTTCTATTTTTAGCCAAAAAGTCCAGACTTTTTCTCCTGGTTTGATCCTTCAGCAAATTCTTGATGGATCTAGCAACCTGCTCAAGTTTCTACACATCAGTGACCCTCAGTGAGAAGACAGCCAATGGATTTTTTTCTTAACCTATGACAGTGCAGTCTAACCCTCCACAAAATCCAAACAGGGTCTAGGGGTCGAATGAGGAAGCGCCCGTGTCTGGAGCTGTGGAGATGTGGGAGGTCTAGGGAAGACGTGGCAGGTGTGAGGGAGCATGCACTGCTGTAACAAAACCCTTCTGGTAGCTGGAAGTCCAAGATCAAGGTCCTGTTCCTGTTTCTGGTGAGGACTCCCTTCCTGGCTTGTAGATGGCCACCTTCTTGCTGTATTTTCACATAGTTTTCCTCTGTGTGTGAAGAGGGAGGGAGATCTCTGATGTCTTTTCTTAAAAGGACAGTAATCCAATTAGATTAGGGCCTCACTTTTTTGGCCTTAATTCTGTCCTAAAAGGCCCCATCTCCAAATATAGTCACATAGGAGGTTAAGGTTTCAACATATGAATTTGGGGGGTGGGGGGCACAATTCAGCCCCTGGTAGAGGAGGTGGTACAGGCCTGGGGAGAGCACCCAGTAGGGAGGAATGCATAAACCTCACTTGCAAGTGTGTCTCAGGCCAGGTGGGTGGACAGGGCCCTGGTGGTGGGGGGGCGGTGCGTGAGGCTTGGTGGGGTGAGGAGGGAGGGCATTCTGTGCTCGGCCCTTGGGCAGCCAAGCCTCTGAAGCTTGCAAGGCTTTGGGAAGGAGGTTAAGAGGCAGGCGCGTGGGGCTTGCAGGTTTGCAGGGGTGAATGCATGCACCCTTCTGCTCCCCTCTCTAAGATGCTGGGGCTGCTCCCCACACAGGCAGGGTTCGGGTGCCTGCCTCACCTCTCCCCTCCTCCAAGTTCTGGCTTCTGGCTGGCCTCAGCTCCTCCAGAAGGGGTCTTCCTCCCTGCCCTTGTTTTGTTACCAACCCTCCAACTTCAAATACCTTCCTGGCCTTGACCTGTGGTTTGTCTCTCTCTCATGCACCTGTGGCCAGTGGGGACCTGCTCTGCCATGGGCTGCTTGGGGACATTTTCTCTGCTGTATGTTGTGGCCGCTACTCCTATTTTTTAGCATGTTGATGTACTCTGATGTTTTCTATACTATCTCGATAAAAATGCTGGTTAATATTAAATTCATTGTACAACCGATCAGCTATTGAGTTGGTGACCCGAGCTCCGTAAAACGGACTTTTAACCAGATTCCTCACAGAACCTACGAGGCTCTGTGCGGTCATCCATGTGCATCAACCCACCTCCAAAAGACATGTCTTCCTCTGCACAGGCCGCCTCCTCCCAGGTGAGGCAGGCATACCAGGGGAGGTCCTCAGACCTCCAGGCTCAAATCCAGCACAGGCTCTTCCAGAGACCAGAGTCTGCAGCCCTGCTGGGCTAGCCAGTTATCTGGGAACACCTACGCTCCGGCAGCATCTTGGACCTAGAGACCATACCTAGAGGTGGCCGGGGGGAAGGGGGGGACTCTACCTGCCTGAGGGATCACCATCACACACCCCACCTGCACACCTAAGCCAAACAAAGGCCCTAAGCAAATGCAGCCTCTTCCTCTTCCAATCTCTTCCCAGGATTTCCGGGGAAGGAGGCCGGGGAGGCACCCAGCAGGCGCCCCCTGTAGGGAAATTCAGGAACCACCACTCCTTGCATATACCTCTCAGCTACACTGATGACTGCAAACTAATTATTAGTTACAAAAAACATATTCTCTACTAGAGTATGAACCCAGAACCCAGCTCCCACACCCAGGGTGGAGTGTGTATGTCTGTGCTGGGTGTTTTAAAGCCTGTTAAGCTCACACTAAGATGTAATTTGAACGTAACACTGCAGGTTAACTAGGGAGCAACTGAGAAGGGCGGTCAGATGCGTAGGGATTGGAACACGAATATGGGGTGTGTGTAGGAGGGAGCGTGCTGTACTACGTGCAACAGAGATTTGGCCTTAGCACCAGGCAGGCCTCAGTTCAAAGCTCAGTTCCATGGTTACCAGTTGTATGACCAGAAGATGCGAGGTGAAGCGTAGGGGCTGTGACAGGAGTCTACGGGGGGGTCAGACCCCCAATTTTGTCACCTGCCGGCTGAGTGATCTTGGCGGGTTACCTGACATCTTATTTCCTCAGAGAGTTACATACGGGAATTAAATGAGCAAAGCGCAAAGCGCTCAGAAAGCACTTGGCTCATGGTGCACTTAAAATAAATATTATTATTACTCAACCTTTCTGAATCTCAACTTCTTACTCTATAGTAACAGATTGCAGGCTGATTTTAAATGGAAAGGAAATAAATCTGTAAAAAAACTTTCACCAAACAATACTTATTTTGTGTGATGTAGTCTAATATCTTCGTTTTTATACTAACTCATTAAAGAAAATGAGTGACCCAGCAAATTGATTTCATCATCCATTAGTGCATAGAAACTTAAGGTTAAAAAATCCAGCCTACAGAATGTGTGTGTGTGTGTGTGTGTGTGTGTGTGTGTAAATTTTAATTCCAGTATAGTTAACATAGAGTGTTATATTAGTTTCAGGTGTACAATATAGTGACTCAACAATTCTGTATACTACTCGGTGCTCATTTATCCTAATCCCCAACACCTACTTCACCCATCCCCCCACCCGCCTCCCCTCTGGTCACCACCAGTGTGTTCTCTATAGTTGAGAGTCTGGTTTTCTGTTTGTCTCTTTTCTTCCTCTTTGTTCATTTGTTTTGTTTCTTAAATTCCACATACGAGTGAAATCATGTGGTATTTGTCTTTCTCTGACTGACTTACTTAACATTATACTAACTCCATTCACGTCGTTGCAAATGGCAAGAGTTCATTCTTTTTTATGGCTGAGTAATAGTCCATGGTATAGATACACCACATCTTCTTTATCCATTCATCAGTCCATGGATACTTGGGCTGCTACCATAATTTGGCTGTTGTAGATAATGCTACTCTCGATATAGGGGTACAGGCATCTTTTCAAATTTGTGTTTTTGTATTCTTTGGGTACATACCTAATAGTAGAATTACTGGCTCAGATGATAGTTCTTTTTTTTTTTTTTAAGATTTTATTTATTTATTTGACAGAGATAGAGACAGCCAGAGAGACAGGGAACACAAGCAGGGGGAGTGGGAGAGGAAGAAATAGGCTTCTAGCGGAGAAGCCTGATGTGGGGCTCGAACCCATAACACTGGGATCATGCCGTGAGCCGAAGGCAGACACTTAACGACTGAGCCGCTCAGGCACCCCACAGATGGTAGTTCTATTTTTAATTTATTGAGGACCCCCCGGACCATTTCCACAGGGGCTGCACCAGTTTGCCGTCCCACCAACAGTGCACGAGGGTTCCCCTTTCTCCACATCCTCGCCAACACCTGTTGTTTCTCCTGGTTTTGATTTTAGCAGTTCTGACAGGTGTGAGGTGAGACCTCATTGTGGTTTTGATTTACATTTCCCTGCTCATGAGTCTACAGAATATATTTTTAATAGACTTTATTTTTTCAGAGCAGTTTTAGGGTCACAGCAAAATCGAGCAGAAAGTACAGAGAGTTCCCGCATACCCCCTGCTCTGCACACGCTCAGCTTCCGCCACTAGCAATATCCCGCACCCGAGTGGCACATTTGTCACAACCGATGAACCACAGGGACACAGCATTATCACCCGAAGTCCATAGTTTACATTGGTGTTCACTCTTGCTATGGTACATTCTGTGGGCTTGACAAATGTATAATGATATGTACCTGCTGTTACGATATATCATCAGACTAGTTTCACTGCCCTAAAAATCTTCTGTGCTCGCCCAGTCCCCTCTCCCTCTAGAATATTTATTTTTTTAAGATTTTATTTATTTATTTGACAGAGAGAGACAGAGCACAAGCAGGGGGAGCGGCAGACAGAGGGAGAGGGAGAAGCAGGCTCCCCACTGAGCAGGGAGCCCAAGATGTGGGGCTCCAACCCAGGCCCCTGGGATCATGACCTGAGCTGAAGGTAGACAATTAACTGACTGAGCCACCCAGGCACTCCTAGATTTTCTTCTTTTTTAGATTTTCTTTTTCTTTTTCTTTTTTTTTTTTTTCATTTGAGAGACAGCGCACAAGCAGGGGGAGAGGCAGAGGGAGCGAAAGATTCCCCACTGAGCTGGGAGTCCCACCTGCTGCTGGATCCCAGGACCTGGAGATTGTGACCTGAGCCTAAGGCAGGTGCTTAACCATCTGAGCCACTCAGGCGCCCCTAGAATATATATATTTTAACACAGTTTCTGGGTCCCAGGTGATGCTTAGTAATTCACAGTGTGGATCGTGCTGCAAGCTGTTGCAATGGTTCAGGCATGTGAGCCACGGAAAGACAGCTGTGGCCACAAGCCAGGAAGAGAGGGGAGGCTGTGGGAAGAGCAGGGCGGCCTTGGCGACAGCATGGGGAATGGGGAGGCAGGAGCCTGGGGACGTAAGGGATCTGGAAGCTAGTGGTGGTGGTGGGCTCCGAGAAATAGGAAGTGGTGGGCAGCAAGGACTTCAAGGCAGGATTTCAACCTGCTAACCCTGCGTGGATCCATCGGCTAGGACTGCAGGAAGCTCTCTGGATGAAGTGCTGGCCCAGCTGGGCTCTACTTCCATTGCACTGTGTGACCTTGGGCAAGTCCCTTCCCTCCTCCAGCGGCTGGACTGGATGTCCTACACTGTACCCTGTACACTGTGAAGGGGAAAAGGTGCCCCCCACAGCCGAGCCGCGTGGGGGGGGGGGTAGGGAACCTTCAAGGATCAGGCAGGATGGGTGGGAGTCTGAGATAAGGAGGGACCAGGGACGCAGGCAGGAGCAGCCTCGCTCGGAAGGGGCTTTCTTGGGCATGCATTCGTGCTGAGCAACAGGCAGCCGCGTCCTGTAGCCATCGGTCTTCTCTACACAGCGGGGAGAGAAACTTTCCAGCCTGAGCCGCCAGCCGCTTTAAGGCCTCAGCTCCTGGCCCCCCGGTGACCCTCCGCGCCCGGGAGGGGCGGGCGGTCGCGCGCTGGTGGCGGCGGCGGCGGCGGCGGCGGCTGGGCCGGTCCGCCCAAGGGTTAACCCGTTCCCCGCAGCTGCCGCGCGTGCCTTGCAGAATTTCACCAGAAGAGGGTACAGTTTGAAAAGCTCTTGACGTCAGGCTGGAATTCCTATTGTGTTTAGACACGGCTTGGGCAAAGCAAGCCCAAGTTCGCTCTCCGCACACCTCGGCGGACTGCGCGGGTCCGGCAGCTCCGCGACTCGTCCGGCGCGGGAGGCGCCCGCGGGGAGCCGCGCGGCTCCGGGACCTGCCCGCAGCTGCCCGCGCGCCCCGGGGCGGAGGACCGCCGCCCACGAGGGGACCCCGGTCGCGCAGGAGGCCGAGCCGAAGCGGCGGGTCGCGCCGCCTGGGAGCAGGGTGAGTGCCCAGGACGAGGCCGGCGGCCGCGAGAGCCCCCCGCCGGCGCGCCCCGGCGCCCGCATGCCCGGCCTGAGCCCCGCCGCCGGGTGCATGCCTCCCCCGCGGCGCGCCCCTGCCGCCTGCCGCCCGCTGTGAGCGCCCCTCCAGGCAGGCGGGCGCCGGCGGGCTTCCCCGGGGGCGGCGCGGGCTGGGACCCGCCGGACCCACGGCGGCGGCGGCGGCGGCGGCGGCGGCGGCGGCGGCGGCGGCAGGCGGCGGGGCGCAGAGCGGAGGCTGAGCGGGCGCTCGCAGGGAGGATGGACGCGGCCGGGGAGCGCAGCCTCCCGGAGCCGGGCAGCCAGGACTCCCGGGCCGGCGACGACATCGAGATCGTCGTCAACGTGGGGGGCGTGCGGCAGGTGCTGTACGGGGACCTCCTGAGCCAGTACCCGGAGACCCGGCTGGCCGAGCTCATGGGCTGCTTGGCGGGGGGCTACGACACCATCTTCTCCCTGTGCGACGACTACGACCCCGGGAAGCGCGAATTCTACTTCGACAGGGACCCGGACGCCTTCAAGTGTGTCATCGAGGTGTACTATTTCGGGGAGGTCCACATGAAGAAGGGCATCTGCCCCATCTGCTTCAAGAACGAGATGGACTTCTGGAAGGTGGACCTCAAGTTTCTGGACGACTGCTGCAAGAGCCACCTGAGCGAGAAGCGCGAGGAGCTGGAGGAGATCGCGCGCCGCGTGCAACTCATCCTGGATGACCTGGGCGTGGACTCGGCCGAGGGCCGCTGGCGGCGCTGCCAGAAGTGTGTCTGGAAGTTCCTGGAGAAGCCCGAGTCGTCGTGCCCGGCGCGGGTGGTGGCCGTGCTGTCCTTCCTGCTCATCCTCATCTCGTCGGTGGTCATGTGCATGGGCACCATCCCCGAGCTGCAGGTGCTGGACGCTGACGGCAACCGCGTGGAGCACCCGACGCTGGAGAACGTGGAGACGGCGTGCATCGGCTGGTTCACGCTGGAGTACCTGCTGCGCCTCTTCTCGTCGCCCAACAAGCTGCACTTCGCCCTGTCCTTCATGAACATCGTGGACGTGCTGGCCATCCTGCCCTTCTACGTGAGCCTCACGCTCACGCACCTGGGCGCGCGCATGATGGAGCTGACCAACGTGCAGCAGGCCGTGCAGGCCCTGCGGATCATGCGCATCGCGCGCATCTTCAAGCTGGCCCGCCACTCCTCGGGCCTGCAGACCCTCACCTACGCCCTCAAGCGCAGCTTCAAGGAACTGGGGCTGCTGCTCATGTATCTGGCCGTGGGCATCTTTGTCTTCTCGGCCCTGGGCTACACCATGGAGCAGAGCCACCCCGAGACCCTGTTTAAGAGCATCCCCCAGTCCTTCTGGTGGGCCATCATCACCATGACCACCGTTGGCTACGGGGACATCTACCCCAAGACCACCCTGGGCAAGCTCAACGCGGCCATCAGCTTCCTGTGCGGGGTCATCGCCATTGCCCTGCCCATCCACCCAATCATCAACAACTTCGTCAGGTACTACAACAAGCAGCGGGTCCTGGAGACGGCCGCCAAGCACGAGCTAGAGCTCATGGAGCTCAACTCCGGCAGCGCGGGCGACGGCAAAGTGGGGTGCTCCCGCAGTGACCTGGACAGCCTCCCGCCAGAGCCCGTTGGGGAGGAGGGGCCGAGCTGGAGCAGCCGGCTGAAGATCTCCCACAGCGACACCTTCATCCCTCTCCTGACCGAGGAGAAGCACCACAGGACCCGGCTCCAGAGTTGCAAGTGATGACGGTCTTCCGGGCACCGGTGGACTCGGCCAGCGGACGGATGGACGGGAGTGGCGGGCCCGGCAGTGACTTCCTGGGAGGGGCTGTCCTTTGTCCCCTCGACCGTCTCCTGAACAGAACTCTGAAGGCCCCCTCGGGCACCCCTGGTGAGGCTGGGTAAGACCCCCTTGATGTTGCCAACTGTCAGGAGCCAGTGGGGAAAGAGGGGTGTCCAGGAGTCACGGGCAGTGTGGGGTGACGGAGGCCATGGTCTGGCTGATGGCGGGAGCCCTCGCCCGGTTCTGTATCTCCTTCAATAAAGCCTCCTGCTCTGCGCACCCACCTGTGTTGTAGCTTCTGTCACAGGCTGGCTGTCCCCCGCCACCCCGTCCCTCAGACGTGGCTCGGGCGCACCCTGTGCTGGGCCGGGAAGTAGGTGTGCAGCCCGGGGGGGGGGGGCTATTTTTAGTTGAGAGCTAATTAAAGAAGGGTTCATACACAGGCTTCGGCGCCAAGGAGCCTTGCCACATTCCAGGAGGCTCTGTGCCGGCGACTCCTTCCTTCTGTTTCCTTCTGAGGAAAAGCTTGCTCCCAGAAGGCGAAGAGTTCACTGAGCTAGAAACACTAAGTGGAGTGGTTACCACTTACTTATCACCTGTGGGAGGCCCATTTCACAACTTCTTTCCATTCCTTCCAGCAACCCTGCTAGATAGGCATCCCCATTTGACAGATGAAGAAACCGAGGCCCGGGACCACACAGAGCAGGGATTCAGTCCCAGGTGTGAAGATCCCAAAGCCCACACATTCTCTTTGCTTTGAGGTGGCCTTGGGACAGAGGCGTGTGCTTGGGCCTACAGGGGATGGAGGGTCTGTAGACCAGGAGAAGAGCTGAGCTTTCTTGGGGTGGGTGTGCCTGTCCTCCAGCCCATCCTTTCTTCTAGAACCAGGACCTCTGCCGTATCAGCTGAACGGACAAACCTGAGTGTGCCCGGGGGGCCCACTTCCAGCCTGGGCTGAGAACGCCAGAGGAACAGAGGCAGACAGACTTGGGTTTGCAGCCCAGGAAATGAGGAAGACATCTCTGAGATGTCCTCCAGTTCAAATACTTTTCTCTGGCACTTTTCTCTCCCCCACCACTCCCTTCGTCGCTGTGTGGTCTCAGGCCTGTTGATTAACTTCTCTGATCCTCATTGTGATCATTCATTAAGGGGGGTTATTAGAATTATCTCCGAGAACCATGGTGCTTCACACAGTGCCTGGCACGTAGCAGTTGCTCGGTGAACGGCCGCCATTTCTATGACTGTGTCTGAGAGGGAGGCGAGGCCCACAGCCGTCCACGCTGGCTTCCAAGGTCTGGGCTGGGCTCACACAGCAGCAAGGGGAGGGGACAGGGCCCTGTTCATAGTCAAAGGCAGTCTCCTTGGCACAGAGTCAGTCCCGGCAGGCCCTTCTCCCTGGCTATCTCTCTTCCAGGAGCCCCAGAACTCTGTTCGTTCTTCCCCAGCTGAGGCCATTGATGCCCAGGGAGGAGCCATGGTGGGGGAGTAGGGTGGGTGATCCCCCCAGTCTTTCCTCTTCTCTGGGCCCTGCTTTTCCCACATGGATACAGAGGGATGATTTCTCTGGGCTCCTTCCAGGATTTCGAAGCCTAGGGCATGTTGTGTTGAGGACTCCACGGGGTGGGAGCCTGTCCCATGGTAAGGGGACTTGGAGGGGAGGCCTCGAGTCAGGGCCATCCCTGTGGGGAGCAAGGCCCTGAGCCAATATTGTGTGCCCCTCCCCCAAGTTTTACCAGGGAAATACTGGGTCAGGTGACCAAGGGAGGTAGAGGAAGGAGGTGGGGCTGGGGCTGTGGGACTCAGTGGAGGTAGAGGGGCGGAGAGGAGGGGATTATTGCCTGGTCTGTGCGGGCCTTGGCTCAGTGGGGGCTCCGAAGCCTAAGTGGGGGGAAAAGTCCCTGGTTGGGGAGAGGCCAGGAGGACCCGGGATCAGGAGGAGCCTCCCCTTTGGTTCACCTGGGGGTTAGCAGAGAGTGTCTTTATAGCCGCAAAAGCATCTCGGAGTCCAGCTCGTCTACTGGAAGTAGGAGACTGTCCAGAGAGGATAAGTGACTTGTCTGAGAACCTTCGTGAATTAGGATTAGATGGTGTCCTGGTGTCAGAGGAGCTCAGAGCGGGGCAGGCTGGTTGTGCAGGGGTGGCCAGGCGGCTGTGGGAGCCAGGCGGAGGGGCAACCGTCTCTCCCTGGGGAATCTTTCCAGGGTACATTAGAACCGCCTGGGAGCTATACAAAATCCTGGTGGGCAGCTGGCACCCACACCCGTTACGTTAGAATCCTAGGGTGACACCCAGGCATCAGAATTTTAAAAAACTTTAAAGTGCACACGAGTCATCAGGAGCTCTTACTAAAATGCAGACTTTGAGTCAGCAGATCCGCCTGGGCCCCCGAGATCGTGCATTCCCAGCAAGCTCCCCGGTCCAGCCACTACCTTCTAGCAACCCCGGGGCTGGTCCTGAAGCCACACTGGGAGAATCAAAAGGCCACAAAAGGAGCTGGCACACTATGGCCTGGGGCCCAAATGTAGGCTGCCATTTGTACAATCTGTGAGCTGAGAATGCTTTTTATGTTTTTAAATGGTTAAAAAAAAAATCAGAGAAAGAATAACATTTTGTGACACATGAAAAGTATCTGAAATTCAAATAAAGTCTTAGTGGGACAGAGCCACGCCCATTTCTCAGGTTGTCTCCGGCTGTCTCAGCGGCAAGGGCGGAGATGAGTCGTTGTGAAGGAGAGCACATGGCCCTCAGAGCCCAAAATATTTCTTATCTGGCCCTTTACAGCAATGGTGCGCCAGCCGGGGTGTGGGAAATGAGATCTGTTAGGCCTTGAAGAATGAGTAGGAGCTCTCCTGGAAGCAAGAAAGAGCTGTGCAAACCCCAGGAACATCATGAGCTAAGACCCAGGAGCATGGGGCCCACTTCCATCGGGGTGGGACTGTGTCCCTCTCAGTGTCCCCGGGGGCTCAGAGCTGCCCTCCTTTCTTTCCTTCTGAGAGTCCCCGAGTCTTGGCTTCCTACATTGGGTTCTCTGCAAGCCGGGGCTCCTGCTTTGCAAGCCAAGCTCTTCCTCCCTTCCTGACCTCTCGTCCATACTGTCACCAAATCTCCCCTCTCCTGGGACCAGAGCCCAACATCCTTTTCTCTGACTTCAGTGATTCTGACAAACTTCTTGGGACCCATTAGTTTTTGAAAGAGAAAGAAAGAAAGAGACGTTTCATGGAATCGCAGAATATCCAAGTTAAAAGGAAAACAGGCATCGGCTAGTCCAGCTCTCCTCCAATCAACTGATGGGAAAATGTGGTACCAAAGCCTGTGTGGTCGAGTGAGGGGGGATTCATTAAAGGCCTGCAATTCACAGCCGGATTGAGGGGCCCCCTTGTTCTCACAACGTTGGGAGCACCGTGCCATTTTGAAAACAGAACTGTGAGTGCAAGTCCGTGTGTGTGTGTGTGTGTGTGTGTGTGTGTGTCTGTGTGTGTGTGTGTGTAAAAACAAATCATTCAGTGAATTATCCTCAGTTTTACAGATAAGGCACCTGAGGCCCAGAGAGCAGAAGCAAGAGGCTGGTGGCCGTGTGCCATTCCTTGGTGGCCGAGGTAGGAGCTGTGCCTACGGCCTTCAGCCCAACCTTACCCACAGCCAGGCCACAATGCTCTCGCTGTCTCCATCAGAACTCAGGGCCCCGGAGACCCCCACCTAGTGTTTGCCCCCCAGCTTCCTAATGGTGCAAGATGCTGTCATCTGATCTCTTGGAAAGACATCATTCCAGATGGACTGGTTCTGGTGGTGGTGTTTTTTTAAGGAAAGATTGAGAAGGAAAACACATTTCCTTGAGCAAGCAGCTTTGGACCAGATGCTCAGGCTGTGCACGGTTCAAGATCCACGTTGGCAATGGTAGGAGGTGTCTGGAGCATAAGACCTGTCATCCGGGGTCTGGAGGGACCACCTTAAACAATGGAACAAAGGACCCAGAAAATGGGGGGGATCTGTGAAAATGGCAAGACCTGAAGTTATTTCACATACACTTCCTGAAAAACCCTGCCAGGCAGGTCAGACTCTAGCAATGGCCGGGGTTTCAGGACTGGGAGCGCAGGATTTAGAGGGGTCCTGCTGATGGGGGAGTTTCTGCGGGTGATGGGCCAGGGTGGGTAACGCTTGGGAGGCAGGGGACCCTTGCCTGCCCCAGGCCCCCTGCCTGCTCCACCTGAGCCCCAGCCAGGCCCAGGCCTCCCCGCGGCCCTGCAGGAGGAGAATGAAATGTCTCCCGCCTGCCTCCTGACATCTCCTGGGAAACAAGGGGCAGGTGTTTCCAGAGAGGCCTCCTCCATGCACCGCGCTCACAAGAATGTATTCGGCAGCAGATTTGTAAGTGAACGCCGTACCCCTAATTTGAGGTCGAGGCCCCTCTGAAAGGCTTTTCTCAACTCACAGCGGCCTGAGACGCGGCTCCAGGGATGCTGTGGTTTCCAAAAGGGAAAGAAACAAGGACAAAGATTAGGGACCTGCGCTCCGTCGTTTCGCTGTCTCTGTCGCTGCCGCGGTCAGCCAGCCAGCCTGGGAGCCAGGGCGGCCGTCACCATGACTTTATTTCCCTCTCCCGACAGCCGGCCAGGAAGGTGTGGAGGCTCCTGCTGAGGGTGATGCGCGGGTGGTCATGCCGCTAAAGGGAGGTCCACGTGGAAGTCCAGCTCGGGCAGGGTGCCTGCCACCCTGCAAAGCGACATCTCTCCCCACCGCTGCCGGCCGTTCACTCGGGCTTGCTGGGAGGGCAAGAGCAGCCCTCCGTGGGCACCTGCCAGCGGCCACAGGGCTTCTCCCCAGACACAAGCGTGGTGCCTGTTGACAAGGGCTTGGCTGGGGAAACGCGACCGTGTTTGCTTCGGTGGCAGTCCAGCCCCGGGGAAGGCGCCAATACTAGTACACAGGCCAGTGTCTGCGGGCGCACGTGTTGGCTAAGCAGTCAGGAACGGGGCTTCGAAGCCAGGGGCCTCGTCTCTGCCATCCTGGACTTGTCTAGCCCCTCGCTGGATTTGCAGGGGTGGGTCTGACCTGGCCTTGGAGGGGAGGCCTCAGGGGAGGCCCAGCCAGCTCACAGGTGGACTGGAGCCTCCAGGAGCACAGGTCTGCCTCTTGCACCTGAGTGGGTATGGGAGGTGGGAACAGAGCCCTCCCTCTCCCTCCCTGGGGTGCCTCCCCAGCCCCAGACTACTAGCGTGGCACTCAAGGCGCTTCAGGGCAGGCTCTGAAGTATCTCCCCAGGCTTTTCAAATCCCAAACACTGGTGCCTCTGCACTCCTTTGAGCAGGGGACTCCTGTTGTCCCTACGGCCCATGCAGCTTTCCACCATCAGAATTCTACCCCTGCTTCCAGACCAGGCTGAAAGCCCTCTTCCCTGCTCCCAGCTGACGCTGCCCCCTCCGCGGCCCAGAGAGGGGCAGCAACCGTGCTGGAGAGATTATGGAGTCAACCACCTCACTCCAAACCGGGGCAAATAGACAGCAGGGGAGTCACATGGCTGCCTTAAGTCACCAGAGCCAGACCCCCTAATCCTGCCTCCATGCACACCCACCTCTCTGTCCGCTCCCCACCCACTCCTGGCTACGGGTTTGGGCCAAGGATCAAAAAAACTGAGGTTTTATTTATTTATTTTTAAAGATTTTATTTGTTTATTTGAGAGAGAGACAGAGAGTGAGAGGAGAAGTAGAGAGAGTCTGAAGCAGACTCCGCACCAAGCACAGAGCCCGATGTGGGGCTCAATCCCACAACCTCGAGATCGTGACCTGAGCCGAAACCAAGAGTCAGACGTTTAACCGACGGAGCCGCCCAGGTGCCCCAAACCTGAGGTTTTAGAAATTTGACCAAAAGGTGGCCCCAATCTGCCCACCACCTACACATGGCGTGGTCGGTGCACTAGGGCAGGACCCAGGGCTTACCGTCTAAAAACACTGGGCAGACAGTTAATTTCAAACTTTTGTTGACACGTTTTCACCTTTTATTTTTTTATTTTATTATTATTTTTAGGATTTTATTTATTTATTTGACAGAGAGCCAAAGAACACAAGCAGGGGGAGCAGCAGAGGGAGAGGGAGAAGCAGGCTCCCCTCTGAGCAGGGAGCCCGATGCGGGGCTCAATCCCAGGACCCCGGGATCATGACCTGAGCCGAAGGCAGACGCTTAACGGCTGAGCCACCCAGGCCCCTGACCTTCTCTTCCTTACATTCCACAAGGGCCTGTCTTGTGTCTCGGCGGTGGGGACGGATCGTCAGTTTCCAGTGTGGGGGAGGGGGCTCCCCAACCTGAGAATTCTCTATAACACCAGCTGGGCATCTACACCTTGACACGATTCCGACCCTACCTGCCCGGAGCCGGCCTCAGATTCTACAGGCTGGGGCTCGGTCCTATAAGACTATACCAGTGGCTGGTCGACGGGAGGTTCCAGCGGCCTCCGTGAACTCAGGATGCCAGTCACAAGTCCCGGCTGTCACCAGCCTCTGACCCGCTGGCTATAAATCAGAGGTTCCCACAACCCCGTCCTTGGGTTGGATTCATTTGCTAGAGAGGCTCCCAGAACCCAGAGAAACACTTTACTTGTAAGACCGCAGGTTTATTTCAAAAGCATGTAATTCAGGAACAGCCAGGTGGTAGAGAGGCTTAGGGCGGGGTGCAGGGTAGGGTTGCCGAGCTCCTATGCCCTCTAGAAGCCTGTGCCTTTCCCCAAACCTCGTCGTGTTCACCAGCGTGAACGCTCTCAGAACCCCGTCTTTGGGGGTTTAGATGGAGGCTTCATTACATAGGCCGATTGATGGACTCACTGGCCATTGGTGCTTGAACTCCAAGCCCCTCTCCTATCCCCGGGGTGGGACTCAATGTTCCAACCTCTGGCCACGTGGTTGGCTCCACTAGCAGCCCGCCCCGTCCTTAGTGGGGTCCAAACGTCACCCCCATACCATAACAAAAGACCCTTCACGGCTCTCATCACTTAGAAAACTCCAAGGGTTTGAGGAGCTCTGCCAGAAATGGGGACGGAGACCAAATATATAGATTCCTTGTCATAAATCACCATATCACAGCATCTTAGCTGTCCGGCTGTGCCCAACACAGACGAGTGCCAAGTGTTTACACTGAATGAGCAAGCACTTTCTTGAGTCCTCGGAGAGGAAGCTGGAAGGTGTTTAGGTCAGAAAGCCCTAACGTGGGAGTTACCGGGAGCGTCAGCCCAGTGGGGACGAGTCTACCAAGGTCATGCTTGTGCCCGGCCCCCTGCCCAGCCCCGTGACGAAGGGGCCCTGAGCCTGCCACACACGCGGGGCCGTGTCTACAGGGCTGTGTCCGCCGGGCACCCCGGACGATCCCCGCGGGCTTGCTTGCTCCCGCACTCACGGCTTTTCTAGCTCTGCACCCTCCTAGCTCTGCTATCAACAAGGAGACATTTACAACGTAGTTTCCCAGAGCAGAGCCCAGCGCAGGGCCTGGGGGGGCAAGTGGGTTCCACAGCCCAGCCCGCAGGCCACGGTGTTTCTGCAGCTCCTAGGGGCCGCCTCACTTCAACATGGGGACATTCGCTCGGTGCAGGGAGCCTAGAGGAAGTGGAATCACAGGTGGGAGATGGGCAGGTGATGCCCGAGACCCTTGTCCCCTCTCAGCTTCCTGTGGTCTTGAGCTTCGGGTCTGGCTGGGCAGCCACAATCTTCCCTTCTGAAGCAGCATTCGGAATACAAGGGGAAGGCCCTGCTGCCCTCGCTTCCCAAAGCCAGCATCGCCTGGACAAAACGGCCCCTCGGGGGCCTGGGGAACCTAGGAATGGGGCAGCCAGCGGGTCCCAGCTGCGTCCACCGTAGCCCGTTTACTATAAAAGCCCACTCACTTGTCCCCTGCTCCCAGTCTTGGCCCTGAAATCCATTTTCGGTGCAACAAAGTGATTTGTCAAAACTGCTGATTCAACAAGTTGTCACCTTGCTTAACCTCCTCCTTCCCTCCTCCTCCCACCACCAAACCCGGCCCTTGAGGTGAGGTCCACATTCCTTGTCGTCCCTTTGAGGCCTCGAGGATGAGGTAGTATGGCTTGTTCCTCTCCATTCCCTCCCTCTTCCACGGGCCACCCATGGGATGCTCTGGGCTTCGAGTGACCAGGACACCTGAACCATGCTGACTTAAACAATAGGGTTGTGCTTTAGGCTAAGGGCACGTGGGCTTCAGGCTTGGCTTGATCCAGGGGCCTGGCTTCCTTTCCCTGCTGTTCTCCCAACTCTGCCTCCTCCACGTGTGGGCCCTATCCTCTGATAGCAGGATGGCTGCCGCAGCTGATCTCTACAGAAACAACTAGGAGAAGACGCTGACGGAATGAAGAAAACTTTCCCAGAAGCTCCCAGCAGATATCCCCTTAGCCTCTTCTCAGTGGCCTAAATTGGGTCCCGTGCCCATTGTTGGATCCATTCTCGTGGTCAGGGGAAGGTCGTTTGCTGAGGCCTCACTGACACAGGAGGGGGCTACTGTGATCAGACTGGAGTAGTCCGGGCCATATGCATGACATTCGGATAGCAACCTCCTAGAGCCAGGCACCCAAAGGCACAACTCACCGCTGTGTCCAGCCCGGGCCCTCCAGGCCTTTGTGAAATGCCTAAGCGCTCCACCGGTCTGGACATGGAGCCACATAGTTCAGCGACCTGTGGCCACAGTAAGTCATCTACTGCCCGAGGTACACAGTACCGGAGAGAGCAGGAAAGCAACAGCAAGGAGCTCTCGTTGGTGGAGCGGCCAGCTGTCACGGGCCTGTGGGACTCTTCGTAGGCCGCTGGTCAGACAGAGCTACTCAAGAGACAGCCAGGTTCTGGGCTTTGCGCTTGGGGTAAATGTCCTCAGTCCACTGTTCCCCACTGTCCCCCACTGCCCCTGGGAGGCTCTCCCGTGATTGTGGTCGTCCAAGGTGGCTGTGGGCGTCCCTGCCACCTGCCGCAGGTCCCGAGACGGGGCCCGGGCTCTGTTTTCTGCGCCAAGTAGACCAGGCTGCTGTCTGCTAGTCTTAGGGCCTCCTGGAGGGATCTCTCTTCCCTGCCTCGTGGGCTGCCAGTCCATTCTGTGGTCCACAGTCAGACACAAAGATCTTGTTGAGCCTGTTCTGTGGGGAAACCTCTCTCCTGGCTACAGGCTCTGTCTCTGCCCACCACCCCGAACCTTGGCTTCACGGCTGCCCCATTTCCATTGGCCCATTATGGGGGCCACTAACCAATTACATTATGTGGCAAAGCACCAGCTCTTCCTAGCCCCCCAGGCCGCTTGGCCATGGGTCCCGGGCTTCCTAGGGCATGGTCAGGGGACTCTTACTGTGGGGGTGTCAAGCGAGTGGGGTGCCCCTTCTGATCCTTTAGCAACTTTCAGTTCTTCTTGCTAGTGTGAATCTCAGCCACTAATTTGTCCCTAATAAACAGCCCCGTTGCGTCTTGTTGGCCAGAAGTGGGTCATCCCTGTGGTTAGGGGACAGCCATGCCCTGGCTGGCAGAGGCCTGGGTTCCTGAAACAATCCCTGGTGGAGGAGGGTTGCAGCAAGGAGGAGGGGAGGAAGCTGAGCAGAGATGGCCGCCGTGTCCATTACCCTGAAAGAGTGGCCACTGCCCAGCCCCACCCCCACCTTTGCCCTCACCTCGGGGCAGTCTCTAATGCTCCCTCCCCTTCTGCAGGAACACAAGAGAACTGCCCCATCTCTGCCTGATTACCTCCTGCTTGTCAGGGCACATCCTCTGGGTCATCTCCTCCAAGAAGCCCTCCCTGATAGCACAGTCTAGGGGTGCTTTTCATCTCTAAGTTCCTTGGTCTCCTTTATCAGGGCACCAGCCTCATTTTGTTGCTGCTGCCATGCCTTCCCTCCTGGCTGTAAGCTCCTCCAGAACAGGAGTTGTGTCTTACCTCCCTATATCACGGAATCGACAGGAAGCCTACTAAGCATTGGAGGGAGATGAGGTTCTGACAAACCCTAAGCCCAGAATAGCCCAGCCCAGGACCCAAGTGTCTACAGAGTGAGTAGGGTAATGAGCAGAGGGCTGAGCAGAGGCTTTGGGGTGGGGGGGGGGGACCTGGCGGTTTTGGAGCAGGGAGGGATGGGAGCCAGTGCCCCTCAGAGGGGGTCCTGAGAGGTACTCAGCTGAGCCCAACACCTCTGAGAGGCCGATGGCAAAGAAAAATGGGTTTTGTCAACAGCTGTGCATTGATGGGGGCTATGCAGCCCTGGACAGGGGGCTCGGCTTGTCCCCTGTGCGACCGGAGCCAGGATGGATTTGGGAAGCCCCCATCTGTGGTTCTAGGCCCTGCCTCTGCCCCGTGGGCACCAGGTCTGAGGGCGTACACACACTGCCTGACGGGAATCTGTCAGGCAGAAGAACACAGGCCCGTTCTGGACAGCAGGTCACCGGTCTCCCAGGTCCTGCCTTTGACGAAGGAGGTCTAACTTCTTGCCAGTTTGGTAGTGTCAGAAAACCCTCGGTCCATTCTCCATTCCAAGGCCCAAAAGATGCATCTGAAACACAGATCAGAGGTATCACCCCTCTGCCTCACACCTTCTTTGGCTCCCCATTAGTCGGGGAGAAGAGCTAGGCTCTTCAGGGCAGCTCCCAGCCTCCGTCATCTGCACCACCTCCTGTCCCAACCTCTGCACGGTCACAACCATCTAAAGCTTGAGATCAGGCTTTCTCAAGCACAGCAGCCTCCACACTTTGGACCAGATTATTCTAGATTGTGGGGGAACTATCCGTGCATTGTAGGGTGTTTAACAGCAACTCTAATCTCTACCCCTGGCACCCCCACGCCCACCCCCTAATTGTGACAACCGAACTTGTCTCCAGACATTGGCAAAATCCCCTGGGGGCACAGTCACCCAGGCTGAGAACCACTTCTATAAGTGTCCTGTGCTCTTTCCCTCTGTTCTCTTAACTCAAGGGGCCTGGCTTGGAGGGCTCGCCCCCCCCCCC
>NW_024426774.1:1721596-1847913 GCF_017311325.1 Ursus maritimus | reverse complement strand
TGGAGGGCTCGCCCCCCCCCCCCCGCCAGCTCATCTCCAGTTAGATGCCCCCCACATTGGTTTGGACGTCCCCTTCCTTAGGACAGCTTCCTGGCCAGCCGCTGCTCCCCCACGTTCACGGCACCTTCACCCCCCTCCAGGACCTGTCCCGTGTCTGTCTGCCAGGCAGGGACTCCCCGGGGAGGCAGGCGCCTGGTGCTGGAACGGGGCCAGCAGGACAGAGCGTTTCCATTTCAGGATCTGTCTTCCTGTCATCCTGGGCTTGGACAGGCCTGAGGGATCAGGTGTTTTTGTTTATTCTGCCTCGAAGTCTGGGGAGACCAGAGAGGGGAGTCCTTGGGGATTGATGTCAGCAAATACCTGCTCCAAACTGGGGGAGCCATCCCCCCAGGGGTTCTGACCAGCTGCCTCTGGCTTCTGCACCCACGGCCAGATGCTACTGGATGTGGTTCCACTTCTTGGAAATCCAGATACGCCTCGTGGCCCAAAGTCACATCAGGCGCCCCGACTCAAGGCTCCCTGGACGGCCTGTGAGGCAGCCTGGGTCCCCGAACAGGGTATCACCCCTTTTCACAATGGGAAAACTGACCCTCAAAAAGGCGAGCGACTTGTCCAAGATAATTCGGAGCCTGGACTCAAACTCAAGCCCCAGCCACGGCTCCCGGGGCCAGCTTCTCCGTCCGCTGGAGGAAAACAATCCCCAACCGATAAACAAAACACGGCTCTCCAAGCAGCGGAGTATTGCCTGGCCATGGAAAGGAACGGAGTACTAACGCATGATACAGTATGGAAGGACCTCGAAAACACGACGGGATGTGAGAGAAGCCAGGCACACGAGGCCACGGAGTGTGTGAGTCCATTCACATGAAGCGTCCGGGAGAAGCGAGTCTCTAGAGACATGAAGTAGACTAATGGTCGTCTAGGGCTGAGCTGGAGAGCAGAGGGAGTGACCGCTGAAGGCTAAGGGTTTGTTTGGGGCATGATGAAAATGTTCTAAAATTGACTGTGGTGTTCGTTGCAGAGAGCTGTACTATCTCAATGTACGAAAACCCATTGAATTGGATACTTCAAGGGGGTGAATTATAGGGTATGTGAATTATATCCCCAGAAAGCTGTTCACACACACACACACACACACACACACACACACACACACACGCAGACACGCAGACATGCCCCTAACCTGGAGAAGGCAGATATGTATCCTGATATCTGTGCTGTTGTGAAGAGAATCTTTTTTTCAACTATGGATTTACATGTGGTTTTTAAATGAGACTCTTTTCTTGTTCTCCAGTGCCTTAACACAATGGTTCTCGAACGTCTAGCGTCCATCAGAAGCACCTTGATGGTTTGTTAAAAGACATACTGCTCCCCTTCCCGGCCCGAGTTCTGACTCAGCAGGTCTGGAGGCAGGCCTGAGCACCTGCATTCTAGCAAGTTCCCAGCGCCGCTGATGCTGCTGGTCTGGGGCCCATGCTTAGAGACCATTGTCTGAACTCTCTCGTTAGTTCTGAGGAGTTTTCACTTGCTTTCTTTTGATTTATAAGTCTTAAAAATTATATTATCTGCAAAGAAGGACAGTTCCATTTCTTTTAAAGTTAAGCCCTATTTTGTCTTGCTTTTCTGTGTGGCGTGGAATCTCTGGCACGGGGTGGGTTCAGGTATCCCTCCCTTGATGATGTTTGCTGTCTGACTGCTTGATGTCCTTGATCAAGTGAACAAAGTTCCATTCTTCTCCTTGCTTTTAAAATGTTTGAAAGTTAGGAGTAAACTTTTAAATTTCAATAAATGCCTCTTCGAATCTACTGAAATGAAATGCTTTCATATATTTTATGTTTCTTTAATGGATTAATGTGGAGAGGTAATAATTAAATGACTTCCTAGTGGTTACATACCCTGGCATTCTTGGAATAAAACCTATATGGCCGTATGGCATTTTTCTCTTAATGTATGGCCAGATTTCACTTGCCAAAGGTTAAGACCGTTACCTCCATGTTGACAAGTGAGGCTGGCCTTCAGTTTTCTTGTTTTGTGCCATCCTTTTCCCTGAAAAAGCTGTATCAGGCTTACATTGGCCTCATAGAGTGAGCTGGAAAACCTACCTTATTTAATTCTTTGGAACAGAACATGGTCATGACCGCAACACTTTCAGACCCAAACCCTCCCCCTGGCCCACGGGGCTGTGTACCTTCTCCCTACCTACCTTCTGGCCTCCTCCACTACCTGCTCTCTCTTTTGCTGTATCCTCTAGGATCTTGGCCTTCTTTCAGGCTTTCACTTCCTCCTGCCACAGGGCCTTTGCCCATGCTGCTTGCTCCCTCTGCTTTCTCTCCTCTGCTTACTTACTTAGTTTTTCAATGTCCTCTAGTTACGGCCTGATTGTAGCCTCTTTTCTTGATTTCTCTGTCTGGATCCCATGTCTCTGAGCTATATTCTTACTGCAACACGTTCCTCTCTTTGTACACTCAGCACATTTGCAATTTTGCCTTTACTTGCATGATTTTTATTTATACAATTAAAATCTGTCTTCCCCACTAGACTGCCAGCTCTTTGAGGACAGGGACTGGGATTTTGCCTACCTCCAGACTCCTAGAACACAGCCCAGGCCACGCATATAATAAGTGCTTAATAAATATGTGGTGAGTGAATGAAAGAATTTATCTCTCACAAGGAAATAACACGTTAGCTTATTTCGGTGCATATCACTTCCCAGCAAGCCCAATCTCTGCCCGTCACATTTAAAAATTTGTACTTCTGTAGTTACCCTTAGCGCTTCACGTAATAAACTTCTTCTCGACACGGCAGTTTCGTTGATATCTCCTGACCCTCCAGGATGTGGAAATGAGATTAGGCTCTCATGGTTCCTTTTGCCTTCTCTCCCTTTCTGGCCCCCAGGCCTCTCGTGTGTGCATTGCCAAGCTTTAAACCACGTACTCGGTGCTGGGTAATTACTTCTGTGCTTTGACCATCAACTGGTTCTAAACAAATTTAAACCGATAGCCGGCATTTTCCGTATCATGATTCTGTGACAATTCTTCATCGCGGGTGTAGATGGGAAGGTGGAATCTGATGTCGAGGGGTGAAGGGGCCAGCGCAGAATTTTTTTAATGTCATTTTTTTTTAAAGATTTTATTTATTTATTCGACAGAGATAGAGACAGCCAGCGAGAGAGGGAACACAAGCAGGGGGAGTGGGAGAGGAAGAAGCAGGCTCCTAGCGGAGGAGCCTGATGTGGAGCTCGATCCCATAAGGCCGGGATCACGCCCTGAGCCGAAGGCAGACGCTTAACCGCTGTGCCACCCAGGCGCCCCTAATGTCATGTTTCGATTTGCCTTCTGGTTATCACTGGGATTGTCCGGTTCTTCGCTACAGTACTTGTTGAAGATGAATGTGCTTTTCCTGTTGGAGGCGTTCTTTCCAGAGCCTTCTAGTTTCTTGACTGGTTTTGAGCCATCTGCTCTTGAGACCCAGTCATTGTCCCGTGATCGTTGTTCACACTACATCCCTGGGAGTGGAGTATAGTTTCAGTTTCTTGTCATCGTCTACGTCATCGTCTTTCTTGGGTCCCTTTTTTGTCTTGCTGGAGACATACCGTTGGGTGTATCTTTCGGGGTAGATCTGTGGAGGGTAAACTCTCTAGTCTGTGTGTGGATTTGTCACTTTGCCCGGACTGATGGTTGGGCTGGACGACTCCTGCCGGGTAGATTCGCCCGAGGACAGCTGCTGTTCCCTTCTTTTACAGGTCATTTGATTTTTCACTGTTGAAGCTTTTAGGATTGTTCTATATCTTTGGAATTTTGAAGTTCTTCCAGGACATGAAATTTCACCTAGAAAGTATGCTTCTTTTTAAGCTTTTCACGTTCAACGCTTGGTAGACTTGTAGTTTGGAAACTCAAGATGTTCTTTAGCCCAGAGAAATTCACTTCCATTATTGCTTTATGTTTTCTCCTGCATTTCTGCTGGTTTTTTTTTTTTTTCTTCAAAGACTCTTATTAGAAAGTGAGGACCAGGGGCTTCTGGGTGGCTCTGTCAGTTAAGCATCGGATTTCGGCTCAGGTCATGATCCCAGGGTCCTGGGATCGAGTCCCGTGTTGGGCTCTCTGCTCAGCGGGGAGCCTGCTTCTCCCTCTCCCTCTGCCGCTCCCCTCCACTCCTGCTCTCTCTCTCTCTGTCTCAAATAAATAAATAAAATCTTCAGGAAAAAAGTGAGGATCAATTCTACACGTGTGTTAATAGTGACTTTGTTTTTGTGTGGGGGGGGACGGGTAATTCTGTTTTCTTTTGCCCTTCTGCCCCATGTTTGAAGATTTTCTTGGCTTTATCATCTGTATTATTGATTTGGTGCTCAGCTAAGCCCATTTTATTGTTCTTCTAATTGTCTGAATATTTTCTAGAATTACGAGTCTTTATTTCCAGGAATTCTTTCTTTTCCGATTGCTCCTGTTCAGTATTGGCTATGGTCCTGTCTGACACTGTTCTCGTGTGCAGACGTTCAGGAAGCAGAAGTTAAAATCATTTTTGTGGAGCAGGAACCTGGAGGAGTATGGTGGGTGGAAGTGGGGTCTTTTCAGTATCTGAGCCGTGTCTGCCTGGAAAAGGCAGGGCTCTGGGCTCAGAGAGATCGCAGCTCAAATTCCTCACTGGGCACGGACCAGCAGTATGATCTTGACTTCCGCAGCCTCGGTTTCCCCGTCTGTAAATGGAAAACCACTTCCTACCTGGATGAAAGGGCCATGTGGGCAAAGCTCCCAGTGGGCGCCTGGATTTGCACGTTGGTTGGGAATGAGGCTTCATCAGTTTATCCTGCATCAGGCCCTACACACTTCCCACACCCTTTCACCAGAGTGGGAAATTGCCCTTTGTCTGTCTTCACCCCAGACCTGTCTGGCTTTTTGACTATATATGTGTATGTATGTATTTTAGTCATTTCTGGGCAGCTTTTCATGCATATTCAAATCCAAGCAGTGAGGATTGAGAATGATTCAAATGTTTGTTGCACCGTGTAATTGATCTTAATATAGCCGCGATCACCGAAGGCTATGGTTCTCTGCCAGCCTCCTCAACGCCCCCACAACCTGTCTGGGCCAAGGAAGATCAACAAACCGGATACACTTCCACCCTCTGGCTTAACAAAGACTAATTGGCAGGGCTGGAGGAGCCCTTTTCACCACCCGCCGCCCCCCATTTTCGTTTTGCTTTTAACCCAGTGCTTGATTCTTGGTCCATCATCTTTTCCATAGACAACCCAAAGTGGAGAGGACTCTCAGGGCGATCGCGCCGGTCCCTAAGCTCTGGGCTGAGCCAGCAACTTGCACGGGGCCCCTGGATTCAGATCTCGTGTCCTAGGCCGTGTGGCTGCCCCTGGGGACATGGGAAGGGGGCGCTGTAGGTCACACGATGGAAAGGGAGCAGCTCGTGGCCACACTTCCTGCCCCTCTTCCCGGTGTGAGGGTTGGGACCTGTCATCCACCCCCTCTGGGGGTGCCCTGGCCTGGGAGGAGGTTCAGTGTACAGGAAGTGCTGAGGTCACCTCCTGGCTGACCCAGCTTTCTAGGTGTATGAGCCGGGGCGAATGTCCGCCTCTGCAGAATGGGGGTAGTAGCGAGAGTACTGAGCCTAATAAAATAAAGCCCCTGCAGGTGCTTGCCCACGTGTGGGGCGGGACCGGCCGGCTGCGGAGCCCGGGAGCTCTGTGCGCTCTGACCCCGAGCAGGAGCTCAGCAATGTCTGCAGAATGAACGAAGCTGAACTGGAGGCTGTGAAGGAGGCAGAATCAGGAATTGAGAACCCACTCTGTGACCGCAGGGGCAGCGGGCCTTTGTGAGCATGGGGTCCCACACGCCAAAATGTCATCATAATTAGAGCCACAATCTGGGACCCAGATGCTGAAGGAGGGGCATCCTGTGGGGGTGGGAGGGGCTTGATGGAAGCTTCCACACCCCTCCAGTCCTCAGCCCCTGACTTCCCTCCCCTCATCCCTCCCACCTTCTCTCACAGGGGAGCCCTCACTCCCCAGCCATCACTTCCTGGACGGGGTGGCCCCCTTGAGCGTGGCTCTGCCCCTCTGGGCTCCAGGGCCTGGGGGTTTGGGTTAGACTGAGACAGCAGAGCTCAGCAGAGACAAGTCCTTGGGGAAGGCGCCCTCACACACGGACACCAGAGCTCTTCCTCCAAAGGCTCCCGGAGAACAGACAACGAATCGTCGCTCAGCACTAAGCACCTGGCAAGTCCTGTCCCAGAAGGAGCTGAACCGCACTGTCAGGCCCAGAAGAGCACCTGTACCCCGGTTCCCACGGGGAGAAGCCCAGACCTCCTCCTGGCACTCCAGGCCTGTGGTACTCTGACCCCTGCCTCTATCCACTGTTTCCTCCCTACCACCTACAGGCTTCCTCGTTCCTGTCCTCCGGGAAGCAGCCCAAATCCCACTTCAAACCCAGTCGGTTCCTTTGGGCTCCTGGTCCCCTGGTTCACACACTCCACAGCACCCACATCCCGCCTGGCTGAGCGTCCTCTCTGGGAATGGAGGCTGCACTCCGGTCGCATCCCTCCAGGGTGTGTTAAAACACAAGTCAGTGGGCCCACCCAGAGCTGGTGGGGCTGAGAATTTGCATTTTGAACAGCTTTCCAGGTGGTTCTGACGCTACTGATGCGGCACTGGCTTAGGGCTGTGGGAGCCTGGACGGGGTCAGGAAAGCAGCTCCGGCCACCCTGGCTCTGGGACCCATCGATCTACAGCTTTGACATTCGGCAAACACTCACTTATAGCACTGAGCCCGGAGACTATAGGGCAGCCACTTAGCCTTCTGGCCCCGCCTGGAGAGGACGGTGACTCCAAGGAGGATGGGGACTGTGACATCGTAAGAAATATATATTTGATCTCTGTCCCCAGTTCTTGACATAGCGCTCCTAAAACCCCTATAATTGAGTGGGGGTGGTGATAGGAGTGTCTACACAGAGCTCCTGAATCCCTTGGAATTCCCTGGGTGTTGGGAGCATCTTTTGTCCTAATGAGGCAACGCTCGGTGGCTCCCGGGTAACTGCAGGTTGCGGCTGGTCACCAGAAAGGCCAAGCCGTGATTGGAAGTTTGGAACTTTCAGCCCCATTTTCTGGGAACGAGATAGGGGTTGAGATTGAGTTAACGACGGCTCACGTCCATAAAAATCCCTAAACTACGGGGTTGGGAGAGCTTCTGGGTTGATGAACACATCGAAGGGCCAGGAGGGTGGGGCACCCCAACTCGGCCCCTTGGCCTGTATCCTGGAGGAGCATGGAGGTGTGTCTAACACGGAAATAACATTCTCCCGGGCTTGCCAGCATGCACGCACACGTGTACACATGCACGCACACGTGCACACACACACACACACACACACAAGTGCACGTATGCGCAGGCCTTCACTTCATGGCCCCAGACCAGAGAGTTGGAATTTTTTAGCCAGGAAGATTTTGGAGACACCAAGTTCAATCTTTCCCTTTTTGGAGATGGGGACACAAAGGCCCAGCGGAGGGTGAGACAGTTCATTCTTCTCTTCGGTGGGCTCTGACAAAACGTCTGCTCCATGGCTGGCTCATGACGTGATGGTGGCCGAGAAGAACGAGGCACTGTTTCCCCGGTGCCCAGGGAGTTATGAGCTCAGAGGAGCAAGAGCCCCCCCGTCCCAGGAGAGGGTGCAGGGGCCCGAGGGGGCCTGACGGTGCTGGAGGGGGCTGGCCAGGCTGGGGAGGTCTCCGCAGAGGAGAAGGTGCTGGATCTGGGCTGCAAGGGCCATGCATTGCGCCATGTTGTCATGTGGGACTTGTGTGTCCCAGATGTTCCATTCCCAGCCCCAGGGCCTCCAGGCTCAGAGCTCAGGAGAGCTCAGGAAGGGTTTGTTGAATGAATAAACATGAGGCAGTTCCATTTCTGCTTCCAGAGACCCCAAAAGGGGTCCGGTTTAGGCTGTGAATAGACCGCTGGTGGAAAGCAAGGCCTGTGTGGGGAGAGAGTTGGCATTTGGGGCTCTGACTGGGATGGGCCTGGACCGTCAGGGTCTGTGGTCATTGGAAGGGATGGAAACACTGGCAATGAGGGATGGGAAGGATTATTCTGGAGAACCTACATCAGGCCTGCTCGCCAAGCCTCTTTGGGGCTGGAAGACTTAGCGTTATCCCTGGGTTGAGAATCCAGTCGGGGGAGGGGGGACCCAAGCTCATCAATTGTCTTACCTGACACATGACATGAACATGGTGGGGGCCACCAGGTGGCAGTACTCCAGGACTTCTAGAAATTTACCTTCTCTCATAGGGAGGGCAGCTGTCAGGGGGTGCGGGATTCCTCAGTACTGTTCCCATCTTCCACACCTCAGCAACCCAGGTTGTATGGGGAGACACTTGATGTCTAGCTTCAGCCCTCTTTTCTCTTGGGGAATAGGAGTGTGGGATTTCTTGGTTCTGTAGCTCCCTTGGACACACATGTGGAATGGCTTCTTGGGATCCAGCCTTAATCACCCGCCATCCACGGTATCACCCATGGATCGTGGTCACCCACGAGAGTCCTGCACAGCCAACCCAATGCTGCCTGGGCCCAGGGCTTTGAGATGGACAAGGCACGAGCCCTGGCCTCAGGAAGGAGGGAGAGAGACATCACAAATGCAGGGTGTCACCCCGTTCTGAGGAGGATGTCAATATCAGAACAAGACCCCGGATCCTCTAGAGGCTTGGAGCCCTAAGCCAAAGTTCAGGGTCCTGGGCTGGCGACACACCTCATGACTTCAGGGTGCAGGAGAGCTCTGGGAGTCGTCGGAGTGTGCAGACTGGGGTTTCCAAGACAACTTCATGGATTATGCGGTGAGCACAACAGATCATTTGAAATAAGGACTGTCTCAGAAATTGCTGGCCTTCTGACCTGTGCACACACACAGTCTCCTGATTCCGAACAAAGGTGTGGCATGGGGCTGAGCACTTGGTCCTTGCAACCAACTGTCTCTGGACCATCGGACGAAACACGGTCTGGCGGAAAGAACAAGGCCTTCGGAGTGGGCAGACCTTGGTTCACACTCTTCTTACTGATTCTGTCTCACTGGAGGGACTGCTGGATTTCTCTGAGCTGGGAAGTAACCCCAGGGCTGGTGCAAGTTAGAAGTGACAGGGCCTAGTGTCCCAGCCAGAGGATGTGGCCACTTCGCTCCTCCCTCTGGCCCTTTCCCTGACCTCTCTCCAGCCTGGACCACACCACAGGCCCTCTAGAGACGTCCGCCGACCCTGCTCAGCACCTGACTGATGACCACGGATGGAACGAAAGGCTCTGCTATGTGGAGGGGCCCCCGGGACACCGGCTTTTCCTCTCCACCACCAGCACCAGCCTCGGGGACTCTGGGGCTGAGAGGGAAGCTGAACGGGGAACCCGCAGGGGCAGGAAGCTGTGGGCGCTGCATGGGTCCAAGAACCCATACCAGCGGTGAGAAAGAGCAAGGCGGTGCAGGGGCCTGGGCTGGGGGCTCCTGCTCCCGACCAGGATGCAGGGGTCAGCTTCCCCAGATCCAGGGATTGGGGTCTCTGGAGTCCCCAGCGTCCCTTAGGGGAAGCAGCCAGCGAGAGAGCTCCTCCCTCACAGCACAGCCTCTAGAAAGGCCGCCTTCCCCACGTTGACATGAAATTTAAGGCTCTGCTTCAGAGACACTGGAGCAAATGACAGGACGTGAAGCAGGGGAGGAGACAGGCGGAGGCGCTAAGCAGAGGTAGGCCTCTTGCTGCCTGCACCCGGCCCCGGGCCACCTTCCCCTGAGGCTAACAGGTAATGCGAGCTCCAGCTAACATGACACGCATCACCCACCCCCCCACTCCTGTCCTGACAACAACCCTCCCAAAGCAGTATTTTTTTAAAAGATTTATTTATTTATTTTAGAGAGAGAGAGAGAGAGAGAGAGAGGCACAGGAGGGGGAGAGAGGATCTCAAGCAGACTTCGCACTGAGTGTGGGGCCTGACGTGGGGCTCGATCTCACGACCCTGAGATCACGGCCTGAGCTGAAACCAAGGGTCAGATGCTCAACCAACCGCACCCCTCAGGCGCTTCCCAGGCAGGATTATCCTGCCTACCCTTGCTTCGCAGATGGGGACCTGGGTGCAAAGAGGTGTCCTACAGCTTACTGGGGGGGAAGGACTCAAGCCCTCCAGGTCTGACCCTGGGACCCCATAGGAACCACCATGCCTGCTGTCCTCCCAGGTTAAGGGTCTGTGGGTGTCCTCACCAGGTCTCTTGGCTGGGCAGGGCTCAGGCTCCAGGCAGGTGGGGGCAGAGAGCTCGGTCCACTCACTGCTTTTTGTGCACCGAAGAATACCGAGGGTCCAAGGGCCAGAGGGTCCCCACAGGTCAGACAACAATTGGGGCAGAGTGTACATGGCGCCAGGGCCTGGCAAAACCCCGGGGTCTGCAGACAAAACCAGACAGGAAAACACGCAGCCCTTCTTACATCGGGGAACTTTGGGGACATGGAAATATTTCCAAGCTTTTTAAAAAAAAATTCCTAAATCCATATTTATGATTTGTAATAGCAATGAGAAAAGAAAATCTACACCAACTGTTAGAAACAGATCAATAGGGACTGATCTGGGGGAGGAAACATGCACGTATTACAAAAAGTCAGTCATCTGCATTTGGGTTTGAGCCCTTGACAAGAAAAGCGTGTGATTTCTGCACGTCTTGCCTGCGACCCCCTCAGCCCTGTGCTCTGTTCTAAATACGCGGAAGAGCCAGGGAGCGCAGAGGCTGTTTGAATAAAAATGATAAAGGCTGGTCGCCTGCAGGCAGCTGGAAACCACCGCCTTCTGGACCCCGGCCTGTGTGTCTCTTCCCTTTGCCTCTGGAGCTGACGGAGCACCAGCCCCCCTGGTGTCTCCCCAGCCCAAGGAAGCAGGGGCTCTGGGCAGCGCACGCAGAGAGAATTTACTAAGCTTTTCTCTTTATTGAAAACATGGTATATGCTTATTATACAAAATTAAAATAATTCATACACGTATCCATTAAACGCGTAAGTCCAACCGCCCAGAGACAGTGAGGCATGATGCACATTTGGGCAAACGTCCTTCGGATCCCTCTCCAGGCACAGACACTTTTCCCTGCAGGGAGCCTGGAAGGTGAGAAGGGAAGGGGCCACAGCTGTGCTGCTGTCTCCCACAGGCAGGGGGAGAGAGGGAGGTGTCCCAGCCGCTTGGGCTGACGTAACAAAACATCATAGATTCGGTGGCTTAAACAACAGAAATTAATTTTCTCGCAGCAGAGTTGGCATTTAAACAAGATGGCCCTTCTGCTACCAGGAAAAAGAAAATCCCAAAATGCCCCAAAAGGAGGGAACTGCCCTGTTGGAGGGCTGGGGGGCAGCTCTGGTCCCTCTCTTGCCCCTCTCCCCCTCTCTGCCCACAGAGGCTCCCCCGGGGAGGAATGGACCGAGGAGGCTGGTTGGCAGGTGCACAGAGGCATGATGGCCCAGGAGACGCCCTGCACCGACCCTCCACGTCACAGAAGGGGTTTCTGCGGCTGTGACATCAAGCCTCCAATCAGGCAGAATAAGTCCTTAAGGATAGTTTTCTCTAGCGATTATACTGGCTGTTGAGTAAACCTTATTAGTAATTAGTTTGCCAAAGATAGCAGCCCCTTGGAGAGCAGAAGAAATGGTAATTACTGCAGGCAGCCGGTCCAGCTATTTCCTGCAAAAATCAACACCAACCCCCCAGGGATTTCTCTGGAGCATTTTAAACCCTGGAGCCTCAGGCCCGGGCTCTTCTGCTCACCAAGTACATCAGCCTCTATGAGACTCAGTTTCACCCCTGCACGGCACTTCACATCCAACCCTGCTGACCTGCGTCCTCGCCAACTGGCCTGGGTGCGAAGGGTGTCCTGGGTGCCTCGGGGATCTGGGGACTGACGTTTGAAATGAGCAGCCAGGAGCCTGCCAGCAGGAGCACAGAGAGTCCGGGGGATTGCAGACGAGGGAGGGGGAGGACCATGTGGTGAAGGACCTGGGACCTCACACCAGAGTGAGAACAGACAGGATCAGATCATTCGTCAAAAGGAAAATTTTCAAGATAGGAAGGAGGCAGGAATGCCGGTGGGGAGACGGGTGAGGGGGCCACAGCAGTGATTATGGGGCGGGGTGGGGAGTGCTGTCAGAGATCTGCCAGGGGGAGCAACAACTAGCAGATCTCTGCAGACCTTACCATGACATTCAGCAGAGGGAGGATAATGGGGAGTTGTTTGGAGTTTTGTTTCCGTGTAGTTTTGGATAATCTGGGACCCCTCTGTCCCACCCCCAGCACGCATTCCATCAAGTGGTCACCGGGGATCGTAACTGCAGCCCCAGCAAACAGTGGTCTTCCCAGAGGGAGGGCAGACTGAGCAGAGGAGAGTCCTAGGGACGTCTGCGTTTAGGGGCTGGAGGGGCGCAGCACAGGAGACCACGAGGAGCATCAGAGTCGGGTGAGCAGGACCAGGAGAGGGCGAGGTCACAGGCATGTGTCAGGGGCAGAAGGTGTACCAGAGACCTTTGAGAGCTTGTCAGGGTGCCCATGGGGAGGGTGGTGGGGACCTTCGCCATTGCAGGAGGTGGTGATGGGGCGTGGCTGAGGAGTGAGTGGAGGTGAAAGGGTGAAGGCGGGAACCCAGCCACCGTCCTGAGAGCAGGGAGAGCCCCGGGCATGAGTGTGGCGGCAGGGAAGAGGCGGTCGTCCCGAGCACAGGGGAAAGGTGAGGGGGAGCCTGTCCGGGAAGTGACGAACCCGGACCAGAGGCACCATGGAGGATGAGATACGGTCCCTTCTCAGGCCTGAGGTCAACTCCCTGTTGGACTTGGGGCAACTTCCGACTGCTCTCTGGGTCTGGCTTCCAGAGTTGGCCTGCTGGCTCCCACAGTCCACAGCCTGCCTTCAGTGAGATGGTTCCTGGGCACCGAGGGCCTGGCCAGAGGGGTCTGCTGGGCAGCCTCTCTCTGAGTCCTTGTCCGTCTCCTCTAGGGAGGTACAACTGTCCACATTGTGTCAGTGAGTATGCGGGGACTCAGGTCAAACACGCCCAGGGCTACACGGTAGTAAGTGGCAATACCAGGCTTCGACCCAGGCGCGCCTGGCCCCAGCCGACATTCTTCCCCTCCATGTGAGCGTCGCGGGAGCCGGTGTGACACAGGCAGAGGGGGCCAGTCGGTGGCTGGCTGGCTGGCTGGCTGGATGGATGGACAGATGGCTGGTGGGTGTATGGGTGCCTGGGTGGATGGAGAAAGAAACTAATTGGCCAATGAATACATCTCGTCTCTTCCGGCCTGTTTTCTTCAGGGTGATTTTTTTCTCTTTTGGGTAAAGCCTCAGACTTCCAGTTTTCCTCCCTCTCCAGCCTGCTGCTCCTCTGAGATGTAGAGGAGGGTGTGTGTCTGAGAGTGTGTAAGTGTGTGTGTGTGTATGTGTGTGTGCGCGCGCCTGGGTGTGTGAATACGAGGGGGTGAGTGTGTGAGTGTATGCTTGTGCGTGTGGATGTGTGTGCATGCGTGCGAGTGTAGTCTCCTGTGGCTTCATGGAGATGGGTTGGGTCCTTGCTCTCTGCTGCAGTCCCCAGACTGGTCTTGCTCGGGCATTGGCTTTGTGTCTGGCCACTTGACCTTCTGGGGTCCGTGATGCCAAACATTGGATTCTGGCCCCTGTCTTGCCCCAGGAGCATCTCCATTCTGCCCACAGGCCTTTTTGGGTCCACCAGCCTCCTTGGCATCTGGCCGTCCCCTCCCCAGGGAGCCCAGGAACTTCCAGATCCTTCATCGTCGCAGACCAGGATGCCTCCCTCCCCAGGGCCCCATGCTGGCTCCCGCACACCAAGAGGAGGGTGGATCCTGTTCCAGACCAGAGGTGGGGCACGGGGACTCTGCTCACGCAGTTTCCCCACACCTTCCTGGATGTCGGTATACCCACCCCGGCCCCGGGCCAGGCATAGGGTGGGGAGGATGGGGCACAACTCACAGCCCCTTTCCCTCCTCGACCCCACGGTGCTCCAGGTCAGCGGGGCAGGTGGCAGTCCACAGGCCACATTTAGTTCTTGATGTGTTAGGAAGAGGTTAGGATTCAGAAAGTATTTCTTTCTGGACAAATCCTGGTTTTCAGGGAGACTGTCTTGCTACAGACTCAAAATCCTACTCTAGATATCAAAACTGGATGTTGCCTTCCTCACTCCGAGTTTCTGTCTCAATAACCCAAATCGTCCCCGAGGAAAACCGGGGATCCCACTGCTGCCCATGAAGAAGTGTAAAGACAAAACCTACTGTTTTAGGAAGTCCTTCTCACGGTTATGCTGGCTCAGAGATCTGAGGGTTGAAATGCCTGGTTCAGACCTCAAAAGTTAGAAGGGAAAAGGTGGAGGCAATCGACACTCTTATAAACAGTCCCCGTGGCCAAGCGTGTTCCCTCCACCTCCCTAAATCTGCCCCATCCCTCTGCAGCCTGGGATTCTACAGACAGGAAACAAGGCTCAGAGATGGAAGGCAGCTTAGCCAAGATCACGCAACCAGAGTGAGTGGTAGAGGCAGGACTCCAGCCCAGAACTCCTGATCCCAAGCCTGGGCTCCTTCCGTGGCCACGGTGATGTGCTTGCTCTGCGAGCACGGCTGCCTGGGGCGTGCAGCCCAGCACCGGGAATATCCGGGGGCGGCGCTGGGCGCTGATGCCACGCCCCAACCCGCCCGACTTCCAAGCTGTTTGGAGGGGAGTTAAGGACACAGTCTCTGGTCCCCACCCTCCGAGGAGCACCTTCTGGTTCAGAGGATCAGGTTCAGATCTGGTTCAGAGGATCACCCACACAAGAGTGAAAACCAGGAGGTGAGAGAAAGGGAGAGGGAGGTACACCTGCAGAAGTGGGGTAGGAGGTGCACAGGCAAGGGGACCCCTGGAGCAGAGAGAGCGGTCACCCCCTCCAGGAGCTGCCAGTCAAAGGATGGCTGCAGCAGGGGCGCTGGAAGCTGGCTGCCAGCAGGAGTACCTCCCAGCCCCGAGGAAGAGGACCAGCTGAGAAAGTAAGAGGAGTGAAGAGGTGTCAGCTCTGGGCCAGCAGCCGGCCAGGCTCTGGCCTTTTCTCTCTGCACAGTGGCACCGGCGGCAGAAAAAGGTCTGCATGACAGACCAGTCTGTATTTTCATGGGCAATCAGGGAACGGTCATCTGGTGCATGGGATTATGTGGAGATTGTGGGTATAAATCCAGATGGCCACTGACTATTGTTCAATGTCACATAGATGCTCTTCGAGGCATGCTGCCGGGGGACAGACCATGTTGCCGGAGGGTCTCAGGGCCTCTCTCACTAACCCCCTCCTTTCCTGGGGCCTTGACAAGGGAAGTCACCCCAGCACCCGGGACGCGGGGTTCTGCCCCCAGCCTGGCCCACTCCCCTCTGCCCTGCGCTGCCCCTGGGTACCATCTTACGAGATCGGGCACGTTCAGGGTGGCATGGCCGTAGACTGGGTACCATCTGACCGACTACCCAGAATATAAATTTTAAAAATGTATTTTTCTGATTATAAAGGTAATTTGAATTTAATAAAAATGCAAAAAAGCGTAAGGAAGAAAGTAGAACCAGCTAGACAACTGCTCTTCACATATGTTCAACCTTCCGCATATCCACGTAATATTTTTATGCATGTTTCACATAAACCCCCGGCACATGTATCCTATATCCGTATGCATGAAACACATTCATAACTGATAACATAGTGTGACTTTGTTCTGGAGTCTGTAGTTTGGGGGGGGGGTCATAAAAAATTCTTCAGAAATATAACTTCTAGCCACGGCCCGACAATAGCCCGTCATATAAAGCACCCCACTGCACCTTGGGGTGGGGCCCTGTTTCTCCCCCAGAAATACGGCGGCCTGCAAGGAATGCACAGGGCTGTACCCTCTGGGGGCTAAGAGCCTGGCCTGCCTTGGAGGTCAGATACTTGGAGAATGTGCCAGAGGTGGGAGTAGGATCCCGGAAGGCCCAGGCACCCAGCTGAACCCTCTCCCTCTCCCAGACCTGAAAGGGAGCCCCTGTTTTCCACAGCACGGCCCATCTCGAGCACTGAAAAGCATGGCTAATGCAAAAGGCAAAAATGGCATCTCTTTTTATTGCCTAAAAGCTCTTGAAATGCAAAACCCCACCAAGCCACAGAAAACCATCTCCCTGCTTCGAAGCCCTTAACCAATTTCCTGTTACTGAGAAATCTGGCAGCTGGGCTTCCAAGCCGCCTCTCACAGCCGGCCTGTGGGTACCAGGCCCGGCGGGAGGGACCGTGACAATGATACCGCTCTGGACCTGCCTCCCACAGGCTGTAGTTGCAAGGCATCGAGGCAGGAAGTTACCCCAGCAGAGTTCCAGCACATTCCCAGGGGGCCTAGGGCTAAGAGCTCAGGGCCAGAGCAAGCCTTTCCTCCTGCCTTGGGAAGCAGCGGGTGGGACTGCGGTGACAGCTTGTTTGCATCAGGAAACACCAGTTGCCTTTTGCTCAGCCCAGAGGGTCAGGACCTATTATGAAACACACCCGAACCACAGGGTGTCAGAGTTGGAGGACTCTGCGATGGAGGCCCAGAGAGAGGAAGTAACTTTCTGGAGGTCACACAGCAGGGTGCTAGTCCAGATCTCTGCCTTTTATCTAGCTCCTCTACAGCTCTGTGGATCTTTTCAGGATGCTCCCTGCTCATGATTAGATTTTATTCTCAAAAGAATCCTATGAAGCAGGCAGAGCTGAGAGTGTGGCTGTGAAATCACTCTGGCGATGACGGTGACACTGGTGATGGTAAGAGTATCAGTGACCAGAGCTAACGTTTACTCGCTCTGCACCTGGGTCTCTGCCGGGTGCTTTATAAGAATTTTCTCGTCTAATTCTTGTAACAACGCTAAAGACGTAGGTTCTTTTATCAACTCCTGCTTACCGAGGAGGAAGCAGGTTCAGAAGTTACTTCGACGCTCGCTGCCACCACTTACATGATGACCTCAGACCGCCCGGGAGTTCTGGGGCGTAGTTGCTATCAGAGAGCTGCTCCAGTGTAGGGCCTGCCACACAAGGAAGGTTCTAGAAACGAGGCCCACCGTGCGTAGCCATTTGGTACTGGTCAGGACAGCCCAGCCTGTGGGCGAAGAGGAGGAGGCGAGGGTGTGGCAGGGGCGTCAGGGGAAGTGTGGTCAAGAGGAAGAGCCACAGGCAGGACGATGAGCATTCCGTCTCCACCATCTTGGATTTGAAATACTGGTGGCGCATCTAGGCTGTGCTGCCCCAAGCCCTGAAAGGAAGGGTTGGAGCACAGGAGAGAAGGAGAAGCTGGAGTGTGGGCGACATTTGCCAAATATTCACGAAATTCCCGCCAAGTGCCCAGCACTACACTGCCAAGTGCTAGGGGAGGGGAGCGAGGGGAAGGGCGAGGAGGCCGAGTGACGGTCCTTGTCCCTCAGGAGCCTGCTATCGAGGAAGACGAGCTGCGCGCGTGGCCTGGGACTTCGCATACATCACCTGTGTCCTCACGACGACCCTGCAAACCGGGGGATACTGTTCCCACTTCACAGATGAGGAAACAGAGCCTCTAAGTGAATAAGTAACTTGCCTAAGACAAGAAAGGGGTGGAGCCGGGATTCATCATTTATCTGGAAGCCCAGACTCTCTCCTCCTTGATGTCTCTCTTTTAATTAAATAACAAGACCTCCAAAAATGCTACGAAAAGCACTGTGTACGTTTGAGGACAGGAGGGATTCCGGGGGGTTTCCTGGGGGCGGGGGAGGGGGGTGGCTGGATTTGGTCCAGGAAGGCTACAGCTCTTGCTGGAGGGACTTGAGGACGTGAGGCTGCGCACACAGGGTGTGGGCTTCTGTCGCTGCCCCCTCCCCCGTAGCCTCCACCGCCCCTGCCACCACCCGCCCCCCTTTGCCTTTCAGTCAGGAACACACCAGATCTGCTGCCTCCCAGTCCAGCATTCTGACACCCTCCCAGAGGCCTCCCGAGCCCTTCCTCCACTCAGGGCGTCTCCTTCTCTCCACTTGGATCCAAAGGTCCACTCCTGGGGACAGACAAGCATCGCCCCCACTGCTCCGGCCCCACATCCGGGTGCAGCTCCCAGAGCTCATCTCCCCTGCCGGCCTCCTCGCTCTCGCACGCCGGCTCTCTTTGCCTGCCACACCTGCCCTTCCTCCTCTTTCTGGGGTTTTCTCAGCTGGGCCCAATGCACTGGATTCTTCCAAGTTGAAAGCCACAAGCCCCATGTTGTGAGAGGCCACTTCCCCCGTGAGAAGCGTCTCGGTCCTCATCAGTCAGGGTGGGCTTTGAGAACAGCTCTCTTGTTGTTGACCTTTCTGGGCCATTTGGGTTCCCACCGCATCTCGCCTGCGCTGAGCCCCACTGCTCCCCTCCCCACTTCAAGGTGACCCCTTGTGGGGTCTCACTCCACCTCCGGAGAGGCAAAGGCCACCCTTGCCCTTTGGCCCCACTGTGAAATCAGAGGTGGTGAAAGCAGGTGATTGCCAGGTTCCTGGGGACGTGCGGACATCTCACGTCGGGAACGTGGCCTTGGCTCCATTTGCCAAGAAGATTGCAAAGTGGATGTAGCAACTTTCTGACTCCAGGGGAGGAATAGATACAAAATCCCCAAACAGATGGCCTCCCGATCCTTTCTCACTTCCCCGCCGGAATCCCATTTCTGTCACCTTGCAACGATACAGAATTTATAGACCTCTTCCTTTCCTGCAAGGAAAATCACATCTGAGAAACACACTGCGTCCTTCATATGACACTTCTCTCTCCCAAGGGTCCCCTCTGTGTCCTGTGGAGCATTCAGTCCACGTCAGCGGCTGGGGCCAGACAGGCCCCTTCCTCCAGGCAGGGGTCTGCACGGAAGGTGGAGAATTTGCCTCCCCGCCTCCCTCTGAGGGCTCGGCGCGGGCTGTGAGGTCACCAATCTTGGGGGTTCCAGAGTGAGAACTGCAGAGGAATTTCAGTGGTGAGTTACGAGATCTTGCATGAAATAGTAATACTTTCAGGGTTGTTTGAGGATCGAACCCCCAAATTACCCAAGGTACGGGTCTAACGCATAGATAGCAAGTCATAAACTCTGCTTCTCCTTCCCTCTCACGCCTCCCCTGCGTGTAGCTCCTAACAGGTGCTGTGGCTCACATCAGGGCTGGGACCAGGGGATATTCGAGAATCAGAAGAATCAATTGCATAAACCAAAGCTGGTTTTCAAACGGCAGCAGAAAACCAGATATGCGACCAGAGCAGAGAATGCCTGACACCCGGAGTCTGGGGGGGGTGGGGAGGGAAGACATAGAACTCAAGATATGCTATTTTCATTCCAAATAAGTGGTAAAACAAAATAAGTAAAAGAAACTCATACCATAGAGCTAAATATATTTGAACTGGATTAAACATTATGTGTAAAAAAATCTTCAAAAATACCAGGAGAAAATATTGTTTAATATCTACATATCCTAGAGGGCACCTGGGTGGCTCAGGTCATGATCCCGGGGTCCTAGGATCAAGGGCCTCATGGGGCTCCCTGCTCAGCGGGGAGCCTGCTTCTCCCTCTCCCTCTGCCCCTCCCCCTGCTTGTGCTCTCTGTCAAATAAATAAATAAAATCTTTAAAAAAATAGAAGTGAAAAAAGAGTTTCCAAACATGATGGCAAAGGTAGAAACCATCCGACAGAAAATCAGTAGATCTGCTCATAAAAAGAGACCAGCTCTACTTCTCAAACCAGCTATAAATACAACCAAAGGCAATCCACAACCTTGGAAAATATATTTATAATGTACAGGGGTGGAAAGAGGTCCAACAACCAGAATATATAAGGAGCTGGTGAAAATTAGTAGAAAAGAAATCCTCCAGTAAGAAATGTGGAAAGAGCATGGAAAGATCTCACAAAGAGGAAATATGATTGGTCAATATATGAAAATAAATGTTCAATGATGTGTTCATCAAAGGAGTGCTAAATTATTATAATTTTGCCCTGTTCTTCAGTTGGCAGGACTTGGTGAGCAAAGGTACAGAGAAATTGCATTCTCCTATCCCACTCTTGAGTATATAAATGGATAAACCTTTTATAGAGGCATTTTGGTGATAGATTTTTAAACTCTTAATTTTTTCATACCCTTTAACCCAATACTTTCATCTCCAGGAATTTATCCCCAGGAAATAATCCTGATTATATAGAGAGGCTTATTACATCTGTGGCCGCATCGTTCACCCAAGCAAAAATGTACACAAAATAGAGGGTTGACATAACACTATCTTTGATTGTCAAAATAATGCGGTGGAGTGATAATATGTCGGAGAATATATGTGTGTATATATTACTCATAAACATATACATCTTGCCATTTACATGTGCATATGTATATGTATATATATAGGTGAATAGTCAGTGGCATAGAGGGAAGTTATTATGTATTGTTAGCTGAAAAGAACGAAGCAGGTTACAAACTAGCAAGGTGTTCATTATAAGCCCTGACTCACTCTTTGGAGTACATGTATGCATAGCGAGTAATACTGTATATGCGTGGACAGCATACGCTGATCTCCAGAGAATAATTTTCACATTGTACTGTTTGGTTCTCAGCGTCTTCTGCTTTTCTCTGCCATGAATATTTATTACTTTGCAACAAGACAAAATTTTTATTTTAAGAAATTTTTTATTTAAAGAAAAGAATGCTCCTCTTTGACTGCTGCTGATTCTACCGTCCTAAGTTTATCTCTGAAACGTAAGTGCACGGGGTTGATCGGTGCAAACGGAATGCCAGCTCCTGGATGAAAATACCTCCTCCAGAAGGTAGTTAAATAGAACATCTGGCTACAAAATCTCCACTCTGGAAAAAATGAGTGAAACGGGAACATATGTTAAAATAAAGGGCATATTCAAGGGATTTAAATATAGAGCCAAGATTAAACTCTTTTTGGGAACATTATGAGTATTATAATTTAAAAATAAATTGTATATTACCAAGATATAAAATAATAAAACTATACATTGAGTGTAAGAAAGTAAAATAACGCAAACTCGTCATCTTCTGTATCAGTCAGTTGAGGTGCTATTTAAAATTCAAGTACGTGGTTATAATTATTTGTCCCATTTAAAAATTTTCATGACCTTAGTGCAGGTTTTCTCAATCGCAACACTGTTGACATTTTGAGCCAAGTAATTCTTTGTTCGGAAGACTGTCTTGTGCATTGCAGGATGTAACGACACCCCTGTCCTCCGCCCCCTAAGAAACCAGTCATATCTCTCTTAACCCCTGTTGTGACAACCAGAAAGTCGCCAGATGATGCCAAATGTCTCTAGGGACGGTTCCTCTTAAGAACCACCGCCTTAGAGGAATCATATAAGAACATTTTCTTGTAACTGGAAAAATAAATTATCTAAAATTTTTAAAAAATTGTAAAGGACCAAAGATGGTCCCCAAAGTCCCATCTAGATACAAAACAGGTTCTCTGCATTCTCTCACCAGTTGTGGCTTTGCTGGCTTCGGTCACCGTCCAGATGGGCACACAGTGAGGGTCGGGTGGCCACAGGCAAGGCTGGGTGGGCCGGGTGGGAGCTGCAGGGGGGCCGCAATGCTGGTACCAGCCACATGGGAAGCCTGTGCCAGAAAGGCAAGCCGTGGGCCGGGGAGGGAGGGTAGGGGTCACAGTGAGGGCTTGGGCTATGCGCAGGGCATCTTGCTGCCTCCCCAAGTAGGGGTGGGCTTGGCTTCCTTACCACGGCCTCGTTGCTCACCTGGCTCTGGGAGATCCCCTTCCGAGAGACAATGGCCTCAGCCCAGGGCCGCACCGAAGCAAAGCTGGGTGGGAGAAAGCATTTGCATTTGGAGATGGAAAATGGGGCGGGCGGTTGGTCATTACCCCTGGGTCCAGGAACATAGCTCTGATGGGGATCTCCCCGCCATCCGCGGGGGATCACATTGGATTTCCAGACTGGACCACAGCGCAGAGTTGCCTGGAATCCAAGAGATGGCGAGCACCCTTTCTTTGCTAGATAAAGCTCAGCGTGAGAGTGATGCCTCGGGTAGAGCAGATATTTCACATGGAGTTCCGATCCCACGGGTGGGATACAGTCCCTCCCCAAGTTGTGCTGAAGGAGCTTCAGGCTTTGGGCCCTAGGGTCCCCTCCCTGCTGCAGCTGAGGGTAGCTGCTGGGGACGGTACCACATGCACCGCCGCCAGCCATCCAGTGACCTGGCCCATCAGATCCCTCTCTTAGGAATGTGCATGTGGGAGCACGGAGAGAATCCGAGGTAGCTCGTTAGAGTGGAACCAAGAGAGACAAGCTGGCAGAAGCCCTAAGAGCAGCAGCGTCGGGGCCTGAGAAGGGCAGACGAGAGCAGCCGTGGAGCCGTGTGGCTTCAGAGCTGGGGCACCCTGGACCCGGGTCCGAGGCCCCAGGTGCTCCTGGGACAGGTGCGGGTGAAACCTGTGCCCGCGGCCCGGCCCGTGCTCAGGCAACGCGCTGCCGCGGCACCTTGAAATTCTTGATAACTTGGAACACGCGTCCTAGTTTTTTCATTTTGTTCTGGCCAGTTGTGAATTACGCCCATTGTGAATTAGGAACAGAGCCCCTGTTCTCTAAATTGCTACTAGGGTAACATTCATGTAACATAACATTCACCCTTTTAGCCATTTTAAAGTATACAGGTCAAGGGCTTTTGGGACAATCACAATGTTATGCCACCATGATGACTGCCTATTTCCAGAACATTTTCATCCCCCACAAAAGAAGCCCCACTCATTAACCTTTCAGCTCCCCATCTCTCCCTGTCCCCAGCTCTTGATAAGTGCTAGCCTATTGTCCGTCTCCGTGGGTCTGCCCTATTCTGGACATTTCATGGAAGTGGGATCATACGACATGTGGCCTTTTGTGTCTGGCTTCCCTCACGTACGGTTTCGAGGTCCGTCCGGGCGGCGCTGGTTCTTTCCTACAGCTAACCGTGCTCGTTGCAGGGAGCTCCTGTATTTTGTTGACCCATGCCTCTGGGGATGTCCCTGTGGGGCGTTTTGACTTCTTGGAGATTCTAAACTCACCCTGCTGGGAGGAGCGTTTGTGGACAAGTCTCCGGGGGCATATGTTTCCGTTTCTCGTAGGTAGACGCCTCGGAGTGGGTAACCCTGGCTTCACTTTTTGAGGAAGCGCCAGACCATTTTCCAGCCCCATTAACTTTCCCACCAGCGTGTGCGAGGGTCCCGATTTCTCCACGTCCTCGTCACCACTTAAACTTCTCGTGGTGTTGGCTGTGGCCTTCCTGGCGGCTGTGATATGGTGGCTTCTCGTGGCTTCAACTTGGGTCTCCCGGACAAGCAAGGATGCCGGGCACCTTCCGGGCGCTCCTGGGCCGTCTGGAGCTCTCCTCTGGAGAGCTGTCTCTCAGACCCTCTGCCCATTTGCTACTTGGCTGATCGTCTTTTCGTAGTTAAGTTGATCCCTGATTTTGGATTTCCTTGAGGTTCTATCTCCCTTATTCCATCCCCCACCCCCAAATCCTCATGACGGTCTGTCTCTTCCCTCAGGAACAAGTCTTATTTTCTTTTATCCAAAAAACCCCCACGGATACTAAACTTTCTATGATTTCCTCCCCCTTTCCTCAACCCCCCCTCCAAAGTTGCTAGTCTCTCCTTTGTTTGGTTACCATCCCCTGCCTTCTCTGCCCCCCCTCCCACCCTACACTTCCTTTGGGCAGGGTCATCCTGGCTCACTTGATATTTGGGACTATTTTTAAATTCACCCATTAAACCTTAGACAATTAGCATAATTCTGAGACTTCCTGCCCATTTGGGAGGAAAGCAAGCCATTTGCCTCACTCAGCCATGGCTTCATTAAGAAGCTCATCAGCGAGGGGCCGTTAGCGGGGCACTTCCCATTGGCGGCAATCACCGGACAAGCAGTAACTCCCTCCCTTCCTAAGCCTGACACCATGGATATTGTTCTTTGACGATCTCCAGCACGTCCAGAAAGGACTGAAACATTCTGATTGTGGTCCGGGCCACATGATGCTTCTGACAAACCTGGAGAACAGTGATTTCTCCTGACACAGTCTTACAGCAAAGGTTTTTTTGGCATGACCGCCCAAGGTCCCTGAGATCGCTGAGACGAAGACCACCACTCCTCTCCCTCTGCTGGGGTCCAGGAGCATCTTCATTCAAATGGAACACACTACACTGGGTATTCACTCATTCTTCCTGCCTTTTTTTCTGGTATGAAAAAATGAATGTATCTTCCAGCTGGGGTAGATTTTGGAAAAGAGGAAATAAAATCGAGAAACTCATATTGCAGTTCAGACTAGGACTAAGCACCAAAGTCCCAAGGGGACATGGAGGGGAATGGCCACCAGCAGCTCGCCAGCAGCCTGGGCCTCAGAAGCCCCTTAAACCACCCCCTTTGGGGAATGGGTTCCCTCCATTCCCTCTCCCGAGACCTTGCCCTTGTGCCAAAACACAAGACGGCACAACCCGGGGAACCCAACACAGGGTCCTGAGAAACCTTGGTCTTGATACTGAATTTGGATGACTTTTATAAAAAGATAAAGAGAAAAAAAAGCTGTCATCTCCTTGCTGGGTTATCAAGAGAGGAAGGGAAGAAGGGACTACGGTTTGCACCCTACCAAGTGGGGCCAGGCGATGCGCCGAGTGGTCCCATCTCGTGACTGCCTGAGCCCTAGGGTCACTGACACTTCTCCACACCTTGCCAGCCCGGACAGCTACAGGGGCCAAACCGTCCCTGCCTGTTTCAGCCCTGTTTATTCTCACCCTCCCGGCCAGCCTGCAGGAGGCTGCCTTCTCTGTGCCGGGGCTGGGGGTGAATGAGCCTTGGTCCGGTATTCCAGAAACTCTGTTGGAGGAGACAGATGCCTACAAAAATAACTGTGGGCCAGGCAGATGGCCATGAGGGTGAAAATAGAGGCTCGTAGACTGTGGGATCCGCGAGAGGGAGAGAGAGACGGACCGCGATGGGGAGCTGGGGGAGGGTATCTTTAAAGATGCTTTGGAGGAGGCGGGATTGGGGCTGGTCCCTGAAGAAGAACAATGGAAGCTCCCAGTTGTCGAGACTAATAACAATCGCTACCATTTGTGCCCAGAACTATTCTAAGCGCTTAACACCTCTTACATCAGAGGAGGGTGCTAGTATTAGCGATCATTGCACAGATGAAGAAATGTGGGCACAGAGACGTGACACCATTTGACAAAAGCCTCATGACTTGAACGGAGCAGAGCAGAGGTTTGACTCTGGCAGCCCGACTCCAGAGTAAGCCTCTCTAACTGGATGCCCGGAGTCAGCCCCTGGGTGAGCACAGCCCAGCTGCCACAGAGGCCCCGTCTGTGCTCTCGAGCACCCCCAGGCTGCCGGGAGCTGTGTCACCTGTCTCGCACCTAGGATACCCCCTGGGCCAGTTCTTCCTAAATGACAGCTCACAAGATCCTTAAGTTTTACTCTGCTCTTCCCAAGCAATCTGGAGGAAAGTCCCGTGATCACAGCAGGGCATAACCGTCCCCAGATGTCTCCCAGTGCAGTGCCTGCCACCTCAAAGTGGGGGTAAAGCCCTCAGTGGCCCCCTTTGCCCATGTCACTCTGCCCCCTTTTCTAAAAAGAGAAAAATCTAGAATGCCGGATTTTGACCACAGGTCAGATCTCTGTGGGCAGTTTCTGACTTCATCCCTGGGCCAAAATCTCTTCCCGTCCATCAATGGTCAACTCATACCTAAGATGACAAGTGTAGAAAACAGGCATGAAGGGCTCTTCCTAGGACAGTTGGGAGGGGAAGCCTAGAACACAAGTTCATCTTGCGTGAACTGGGGACAGCCTGGGGACTGGGACAGGGAGGGGGCTCTCCCCGAGGGCATCCCAACCAAGGCAGGAGGCTGTCTCCGTAGGACCCTGCTTCAAACCCCTGCCCGGTCCACAGGAGTCGGATGCGCGTGCCAGGCTCCACTTGATCTGATCGGCCTCGGGGTCCAGCGAGGCTGGGAGAGCTGTGTTCTGCCACCGTCTGTGAGGGCCTCCGCCGCCACCTCTGCCACTGCTGGCCACCACCCTGCTTACAGCAGGGGGGAAAGAGTCACGGAGAGAATGAGACCGGGACCTCCTCCCTCCTAGAAGTCACGGCGCCGGCACGGCGGGTACCTACGCAGCCACGTGAAGCAGGAGCTACGAGATCCTGGGAGGCTCGGGCAGAAGCCGGAGAGTTCTCATGCCTGAGTCCTGACGGACTCACGGGGTGAGCCATGAGCCCCCTGCACCTCCCCGGGTGAAGTCCTTCCACAGCCGTCCATTCAGCAACTGTTTGTGTGACTGATACATGTCTGTTGCTCTGGTCGAGAGAGAGAAGGAAAGAGAGAGAAAGAAGGAGCGAGGAAGGGAGGGAAGGAAGGAGACACGTTAGCCAAGCTCTCGCTGTGTGCGTGGCCTTGAGTGCCTTACCTGTGAGAGCCTGGCCCCTGCGCGCGGGGGACAGACAGGTGAGGCCACGTGTCAGCCCCCACACTTGGCCACAGAAGCAGATTCTGCTGGCCCTTGGTCACCGGGAAGGCACCCGAGGGCAGGTCCTCTGTAGGCATCCTGTGGGGTACGGTGCTTCTCCCTGGGGACGCACCAGACGAGGGTGCCCAGACGGGAGAGAGCGGGTCCAGAACATCCGGGGAGTGGACCCCTCCCTGCAGAGACTGTTTTCAAAGATGTCACTTCTCAGGTACCGCAGTAGAAGAGCAAGTGAATGCCATGCCTCCGGTTTATGACAAGCCTCGAGACTTTGGGGAGGCGGGGGAAGGGATACAGATTGCTTTCAGGTTGAATCTCTCCTTGAGCTGGTCTGGTTTTGCTCAGCCTGCTTTGTGAATGTTTCAAACCCACACAGCTCAGCTCCTGGTGCTGCGCCTGGGGCTCCGTGAGCCCGAGATGCCGAGGCAGCTGGAACGGCAAGGGGTCTGGGAAGGAAGTGGCCTGGGCTCCGGAGCATTGGCAGCTCAGGGAAGCAGGCACCAGCCTTCCAGGGCCTATGGCCCAGCTGTCCTGCCAGCAGGCGACAGGCACTGGAGGGCCACCCGAGCCGAGGGAGACATGAGCAGAAGGCCCATGGGGCATCGTGATGGGCCAGCCCTCCCTAGGACCCCAGTCCCCACATTCTAGGCCCTTCTCCTTGTCCACGGAAGCCCTGGCCCTCACCCACTCAGGGGCCTGGTGCTCTTGCCCTGGCTCAGTCGGCGGGGACTCGCCCTCAGCCTGAAGCTGGTGAGGCAGGGAGGCCGGCCTTCAACTCCCTGTGTGTCTGGCAATCGAGCTCCCGACGTTTCTGGAACGAATCCATCCTGAGCCGTGACCCACTCATACAGCTTCAAGGGTGCCCCTGGTCCCCTGACTGAGCAGGCTTAGAACAAAGGAGGAAGCACTGATGGGGGAAATTCTGGAAGCAGGGGCTTCTGGAAGGGTGGGGGCTGGGGCCGCCTTCCCAAGGCGCCTCTGAAATCACCTCACACGGGCTGCTTCCTGCTTCACGGCTGCGTGGGACCAGCCCTCGGAATAGATTTCCAGCTGGTCCTGTTCTAGACTGAAGTCAATTTAAACCGAGTTAAAATATCAGAAGGGATATGCCTGAAGGATTACATGCCTCCTTCCGCCTCCCAGGATGGGAAGTTTGAAGTGAGAGGAGATGCCGAGAAAAGGCTGAATATCGGGGCCCCACGTGTGCCCGCAGAGGCACGTTGTCCTTCCCCCCTGCACACCGTCCTCCTCGGGGCACCCCGTGCTCTGTGCCCCCCGCAAGCCTCTTCACTGTGTGGCATCCCATTTCCCCTCTTCTGGATGGAGAAACGGAGGCTCAGGGGGATTAAAGGCCTCAGCCAAGGCCATTTAGCTAATTGAGGGCAGAGCCCGGGTTCAACCCCGAGCTTCTTGGGCTCGGGGTCTCTTTGCTTCCCACTGCACCAGGCCACGGGCTGCACTAGACAGCAGCATCTCCAAGCACCATAGAACGTGTTTAGAAACTAACTTGAGAATGTTTGGCTACTGTTTCCTCACGCCATTCATCACTCGGTGTGTTTACAAGGGGATAAAATGCACTTTCTTAAAGATGCACAGTCGGTCTAAGTAGGGTTTGTAAACGCCCTGGCAGTGTTCCTCTTGGTTTTCTGATGGTGTCTTTCTTTCATCGTTTACTGTGTATTTAAGCTTCGGGTACAAATGGTAAGTTGTCAGTAAAGCCCCGATGGGCACCCCCCCCATTTGTCGAGTGCAGGGTACGTATGCTGGCTGCGCTGGGAATTCCAGGTCATTTTGTCCCCAGGCGAAGGGTCTGTCCTTGGAGGGTGTCAGGCACAGATAGAAAGTGGCCTTCACTACCCTTCGACCAGGAATGGCTGGCATGCATTTCCAAGGTCTTTGCCCTCAGGACGTCACCGACCATTTTGCCCTTGGCTTTGTGCTGTCTCCGCAAACTTCCTGGGGACCAGGTTAGAATTCCCCAGACTCTGGGCGATTTCCACCCTTTCAGGGGTGTTCAGGATTAATTTTTTTTAAATGTATTTCTATGAAAGCATGACTTTCACAGAAATATAAAATGAACAGAGAGCAAAAAAATTTTTTTTTAACTAATGAGAGATCCAGTAAGGTGAAAAACCACATTTAAAGGAAAATCCCAAGAAGAGTTATCCATGCATATGTATATATGTGGATATCTGGTATATGTCTATATACACATACTCAGGGATGCAGAGATAAATTTGCTACTAGAAGCAAGACTGACTTTTTCCAGAAGGGGTGGTAATCAATTGCAATTTGACAGGACAAAATTATTTACATTTCTACGAACAGAAATAATTTGCATCACCATCTGCTCTCCACAGTTAACTTTAATCTTCAAAACTGAATAATGATCAAAGACAATGAAAGACAGAGTAAATTGGATAACCCGGGAGTATCCCCTCCACAATGTCTAGCAACCCACTAAAAGGGCCATCCAGTCACTTTTGGCCCATTTCAGAGTTTCACATTTTTTTCTTGCCAGGTCACACGCCCTGAGACCAGCTGTGGCCAGAGTGGCAGAGGGCTGTGACAGGTGCACAGACCTGCCCCCACCATTCTGTCCAGAAGGAGGACATATACCCTGACCACAGCTACAAGGAGCCCGTCTGAGGATCCTGGGGTCTTTCCCAGAGACGGCGAAATAGCTCATTTGGAATGCCACTGCCATCTTGTCCCCACGTTGTCCACGGTGACAGCTCACACTGACGTCTGCATCTAATTGTCTTCTCTGAACCTTCTATTTCCCACACTTCTTGAGTGCAAAACCCTGTTTTTAAGCAGTTTACATGTGCCCCTAAGTTTCTATTTTTTCTTCTGGTCCAGTTTTCTATTAACCCAGCGATTTCTGAAGTCTTCATACTACTCGTTGCGTATCATTCATTCCTTTGCTCAGCGTGTGCTTACAAGCACAAGCCAGGCTCCGTCAGCACGCCCTGCAGAGGGCCAAGCAGGGCTGGGGGCTCCAGGGAAGGGGCTCTGTGCATGAGTTCACGCCATCGACAACCAGGCATATACAATACTAAATTCTGACATCTTTCATGTTTTACCAAATGTAAGCTGGGTCTTTACACATGTTGTTTTCATTTTGTGCATATAAAGTTATATCGGTCAGGGTAGAAGAATGAAATGTATTTTATTCAGCGGTCTGTTAGGTTGGTATATAAACTTTAAATGTTTAGACACATGGGCTGAGGGCCTTCACTTCTCCCTGGCCTCCAACCTAGGAGTGCGGTTGGTGGAACTCCGTAGACCCCCCACGGCTTTGGATGCAGAAGGTGAGGGCCATTGTGACAGCAGGATGAAGCCGGGGGTCCCTGTACCCAGGGCAGTTCTGCCTGTCATTTCCGACACCAGCAACACGAGTCCTCATGCTCCAAGCGCTGCTCATCTCCAGGTGAGCCCAACTGGCCGACAGGTGGCTTTGCCTCTGTGTTACCCTTTAGTCCCAGACAAACCCAGACCCCCGCCCCCCAATGTATTCCTGCTATTGTTAAGGGCTCTGTGTTTTCCCTGTGTGGGAAACAGAAGGGGAGGCCCCATTCTGATGTATTACGTTCGAAAGGCCAAGACAACATGTAAATGGTTTCAAGCCCACTGAGAGAGTTCTGGTGATGGGCAGGAAGCATGGGCCCCGCCCTTGGCCTCCCTCCGCCTCAGACTCTAGGGTGAAACTTTCCAGGATGCCCGGTGGGATTGGCTACCGAGGTTGCAGGGACAGCCTTGGTGACTGAGCACAGTGGCTTGCACGGGGACTCTGAAAAGCATTTAAAAAACACAGCAATAGTCCCTCAGCTCTGCAGGAGGACCTCAGTAATGACCCACTATCGGTTCCTTCAAACGAGCACATAATTGGGTACAACGGCTATGCCCCAGACAATTAGCTCTCCAGTTGTTCCTTAGTAATACTTAGATGATCGAACCTGATTCATTCAGGTGCTCTGTCCCTGCATCCTGCGTGTCTAATTAGCACCGTCTGCAGGAGGCAGTGGGGAGGAGTCATTGGCTGCTGGGGTCGCACAGTGCCTGCTTCAGCCGTGAGCCACTGCCCGCTGTGCTCAGTGCAAGGCCACACACCCCCTCGAGGGGAGAAATACGGCACAGACGGGTCCAATATGCCACAAGGCAATGACCGTGCCAGATCCGGGGGTCAGGCGGGCGGCTGTGGAGCTCAGGATGGGAGGCGTTGGCTCCATTTACGGCATTGAGGGGATTTCAGGGGAGAGGGGCTGGGGTGTCCTAGGTGGAAGGATTGGCAGCACTCTCCTGGTGCACCCCCATCTCCCTATAAAGTCGCTGGGCTCCGTGAGGCTGACAACACATAGCATTTGAGAACCGCTCCTGACTGGGGTGGATCCTAGCTTCCCGGCTCACAAGACGGTCCAGGAGCCCAGGGCTGAACAGATGCGGGCACTCGTCTCTCTCCAGGCTCCCAGGGTGCTAAGTATAGGACAGAGCTTCCTGAAATCCAGCAGGAGGGGCTTTGCTGGCTCTCTGGGTGGCTTTAGCTGTCAGGAGGGGGCCGATACCACAAGGGCAACGAAGGGCTAACAGCACAGCATTCAGACTTGTGCACGCAGGACTAAGTTCCCCTTTCTACCACAGCACTGAGGCACGGCTTTTTTTTTTTTTTTTTTTAATCTAGGTCACCTGGGCGCCTCAGTCAGTTAAGCATCTGCCTTCAGCTCAGGCCATCATCCCAGGGTCCTGGGATCAAGCCCTGCATCAGGCTCCCTGATCGATGAGGAGCCTGCTTCTCCCTCACCCTCTGTCTGCTGCTCCCCCTGCTTGTGTTCTCTCTCTCTCTCTGTGTCAAATGAATAAATAAAAAAATCTTAAGAGAACTACCTAGTTATATTCTGTTTAAATTGCTTTGGACTATCCAGTTTTGCTAGACCATGCATTCCTACACAACAAGTGATATTACTCCCAAGAGGGCAAAAATTGGTTCTCGGGGTGAAAAATTGTTACTTTTTTTATGTGTAAAACACAGAGCCATACAGAGCATGAACTGATATGTTTTATGTCTGCACTATTAAAGATTCGGGGGGAAGGAGTGAACAGGAAATCAAAGTCTTGAAAGGCCGTTTAGGGACAATAATGAAGATGATTCTGAGAGATGCCAGACTCGATGGAAAAGTGCCTGATGACCCCATCACTCTCTTTTTTAAGAAGCAGTTTTGGAAGTGAGTTTGGGGGCTGTGCAGGTTAATAAGGACACATAATTTATGCATGTATTCAATTATTCAACAAATAATAATGAGCACCTCTTCTCCAGCAGGCGCTGTCCTAGGTACTGGGAATAAAGCACAACAAAGGTATTGTGCTCAGGGGGTTTCCTTCCAGGGGGAGGCACCAGACAAGAAACTAAGCTGACATGCAGGGAGTGCCAGAGAAGCTCTCTGGGGAAAAGCAAAGCAAGAGGGAAAGCATGTGGGTTGGCGGGTGCCATTTAGAACAGGGAAGTCAGGCAAGGTCTTACTGCACAGGTAAGGCTGGGGTAAAGGTCTGAGGGTGATGAAGCTGCTGCAGGAGCTTTGGGGCCATGGCTGAGGTCAGGGACAGTGTTCCAGGCAGAGGGAACTGCAAATACAAAGGCCTTGAGCGGGGCAGGGGGTGCCCGGTGCTTTGGAGGGGCAGCGAGGCGATGGGGGAGGGGAGAAGAGTAGGTGGAGAGCACAGAGGGATGGGTGGCTTGCAGATCACGCTGCCCCTGGTGGCCACAGCGAGGTCATGGGCTGTCACTCTGAGTGAGGTAGATGGAAGCCAGTGTCGGTTTTAAGCAGGGGGAGACACGCTGTAACACATCTTAAAAGGTTCTCCCCAGTTGCAGGTTTGAGAAGCTACTGCAGGTGACAAAGGGGGAAGCAGGAGGGAGGAAGGTGGCTGTGCCCAGCGTGGCCCAAGTCTGGATGGACATTTGAGGGTGCATCTGGCCAGATTTGTTCACAGGCTGGGTGTGGGCTCTGGAGAAACAAAGAGATACAGAGTGAACGGAACCCTAAGTAATGATCTAACCACGCACAGCTTCAGGAATTGGAAGAGAAGGTACTGGGGAGAAAACATTCTCCTCCCTTCTGGAAAAAGATGATCACGTTGGGGTACACGGGTGCATGCAGCTCCTGGGGCTCCAGTTCAAGATGGCCGACGGCACATTTACAAAAATCCTCACAACGTCAAAACCTTTGCCTCCCAGAAACCCTTTGAAGTGGGAGCAAGGAGGTTTGCAAGGGAGTAAGTTAGTACACTGTTGAGAAATGACAGGGGCACAGCAGCACCCCCCAACCCATGGTGCATCTCTGGAAGTTAGAAAGGCGTGTGCTCAAACTGATGGACATATCGGTGAAGAGAGCCCAGCTCAGACATCGCTGGTGTGAGAGAGAGAGAGATTAGGGGAGGGAGCTAATTTTCACAGCAGAAACACCAAGGGTCTGGGAAGGAAAGGAACAGGATGGGAGAAATGATGGAAAATGAGAAGATTCATGTCCCCACCCCCACCCCCAGTATGAGCACAGGCACACACACACCCCCTCCAAGACTGACACCAGGCAAATGCTCTGTAAAAGCCATGGCTTCCTTGACATGGTATCTCCTGGGGATGAGTAAAGCCTGCCAGTCGGAACCACCTCCCATGGACAGAGTGAGCCTTCTCGTTCGGACAGAAGCTGATGGGGCAGAGGAACACACCACAGCTGCTCCGTATTATCAGTCCCCTTGGACCTTCACTGAAAATATGAAGGAAGACAACACTGGCCAGACACGTGCGGGAAATAGCGCGGAGGAGAAGGGACCAAGATGAGCAAAAGGCGCCTGAGAAAATAATGTAGGGAATGAAAAAAAAAAACTTTTAAAAATAATTAGTATCCTCAGAAAAAAACAAGAAAGTATTGCCTTAATAAAACACTCTGCTACAAAGAGAGAACTCAGAGAGCAGGAGTTTGTTGAAATAAAAAAGATGTTATTGCCAAAGTTATAAAACAACAACAAAGGAAAGGCAGTACGAGAGTGTCAAGAAACATCTCCCCGAACAGAGAGCAAAGAAGGAGATGAACAAAGTAAGAGAACTAAGAGACACACAAGAGTCTCAGATGGTGTGAAGGAAGTGGAGGAGGACCCCCGAACTCGGAGGGCGTGATGAATACAGATGACTAGAAGACTCAAACCTGCATCTACCCTTATGAAAATTGAGAGCACCAAATGTAAAGAGAGGATCCTAAAAGCTGGCAGAGAGAAAAATTATTATTTTTTGATCAATTTATGGTTATTGGTATTATCATTATTTTGATAGCTACTTGTTTGGAGTAAGGCATCTCATCAGCAACATTGAACATGAGAAGACTATGGAACCGAACTTTGGAAGTGCAGGCAGAAAATTATTTCAATCCTGGAATTCCATACACAGCCACTCAGACAATCAGGTGGAAGACAAGAGTAGAAGCTTTTTTAGACATACAAGGGCTTATACAATTTACCTACTGTTCACCTTTCCGAAAAAATTACCCGAGTATGCACTGTAAAAAGATGAAAAAGGCATCCAAGTGCTTTGGGTTCTAGTCACACGTAATTAGGACCAGGTATGTGATATCTGTATAAAGATTCTGGGATGAAGTTGTGTCAGCAGGAGCTAGGATGCAAACAGGTTGTCTTCCCAGAAGTCACAATGGTCAAATCTGGCACTGATATCTGAGAGAAATTATTATAATTCCTGACTGCCCATCTCAACATGGCCTGGGAACCCCGCACTTTAGTGGGCAGTCTCTCATGCGGTTGCAGGCAAGATGTTGTCTCATATGCAGTCAACTGAAGATTTGCCTCAGGCTGGGGGATCCGCCTCCAAGGTGGCTCACTCATGTGGCCAGAAAATTGAGGGTGGCTATTGGTGGAAGGCAACAGTTCCTCTTCACCTGGGTCTCTCCATACGGCTGCCTGAGTGCCTTCGTGACATCCCAGAGCAAGTGATCCAAGAGAAGCCTGGGAAGTCACACACTGTCACTTCTGCAGTATTCTACCAGTCACCCAGGTCAGCTGTGATTCACTGTAGGAAAAGACTACACAAGGGCATGGCATCAGGAAGTGGAGTTTGTTGGCGGTGGCCATCTTGTAGGCGGACTACCACAGTCTGCCTTCGGGCCCCTAGTGACTCAAGTTCCTCCCACATACAAAATATACGCATCCCTCTCAGAGACCCTTCTGGTCTCATCTCATTACATGTTTAGTTTCTTTGTGATGTCAACACTCTTTTTCCAACTACTAAAGTCTACATTAAAGTCTATAGTAACAATAAATTACCACAAAACTTAGAAGCTTAAAACAACCATAAACATTTATTTTCTCTCATGGTTTCTGTGTGTCAGGAGATCAGAAGTAAGCTTGGCTACATGGTTCTGCTTCCAGGTCTCTCAGGAGATGCATTTTGGGGTCAGCCTGGGTTGCTGTCATCTGAAGGCTCATCTGGGCTGGAGGAGCTGCTTCTGAGTGGCTCTCTCATATGACTGGCAAGTTGATGCTGACTGTCCCTGGAAGGCCTCAGTTCCCTTCCATATGGGCTTCTCCACAGGGCTGCTTGAGTATCCTCACAACATGGCGGCCTGCCTCCCCTGGAACAAGTGATCCAAGGAGGAAACGGCAATGTCTTTTATGACTTAGTCCTGGAAATAACCCACTGTCACTTCCATGGTATTTTCTTGGTCCCATGAGTCCACCGTGGTTCAGTGAGGGAGGGGACTACACAAGGGCATGAATACCAGGGATGGAGGATCATCGAGAGCCATCTTGCAATGCCAAAGCAACAATTAAACAAGACGCAATTTTGAACAACCGAGAGAATGTAAGAAAAGGGAATTCATTTAGAATACTTCCTTTCCAACATCACAGAATTAGTGACAGAGGTTTTATTTCCTTCTCTGTTAACTGGTGACGGTCCACTGAATATCGCTTACACAGTCATTATATTACGCACATCGTCTGTTTGACTTCCATGTTCAACATGTAGGAAAATCATGGGAGACTTGCAAAATTAGAAGTACAAGACAGACTATCAGTGTTTGAACAAAAACGATATGAAAGCAATGGTAGAGCAGAAAGCAGGGGTGTGTGTGCAGTGAGCAGAGATGGAAAGCAGTACATGAATTCTCCATCACACATGGTGGGGGGAGCAGACACTTCCTACCGTTGATGGATCCAGGAATAAAGGTTAATGTGTAGTATGTATACTTATGTAGGTAGCCGCTAGGTTCTTAGGTAACCTCAGAAAAACTATAGATAGTACTTTCAACATTGCAAGGAGATGGGGCTCCTGACTGGTTCAGTCAGTAGAATGTGTGACTCTTGATCTCAGAGTTGTGAGTTCAAGCCCCATATTGGGTGTAGAGATTACTTAAAATCTTTTTAAAAAATGAAATAACAAAGTAAAAATAAAATTGCAAGGAGAAGTTGGGGGAAAGAAGTGAAGGTCAGCAAAAGTGATCTCAAGGGTTTAGTCTTCGTGGATCAGAGTCAACATCTATCGCTTCAAATTAATCAAGCAAAAGGAAAGGACTAAACATTTTATTAAGACAAAGCAAAGCAAAAACAGGCAACTGTTTTTTCACCCTCGAAAAACGCATACTATATCCCATACATATACTGCTTGAAATTTAGTTCCACGTACATTTATTGCTTTTTAAAATAATAGGTATTTTATAATCTCACTCTGGCTTTAGACAGCCAACATCTGAAGAATCTGAGGTAGAGTTAAAAGAGACCAAGAGAAAAAAAGTCCAGTTATCCCAGGGCACAGAGGGACTGAGAACTTAGAGAACAAAAGATGTCATAAACTGATGGGTAATGCGAACCAGAGAACTGTCGTGTGGATTAAATATAATGTTTCACGTAAAGCAGTAAACTCAGTATCTGACACAGAGTGACCACCAAGTAGATGTTCATTGCTGGCCTGACCGTTGTTATAAATACCATGCTATCAATACAAAAAATAGAATACGTTGATTAAAAAGGGAAGGGGCCTTTTGATGTTAAGGTGTAACAAAGTCATACATTCGGATGTATTCATTGATTAGCTCAAGAAAAACACTGCTGCGATGACAGTGGGCGTGCTCGCACCAGTGACACCACGAGCCATTACAGATGATTTGGAAAGAGATCGTTTTACTCTTACGGAAGGATACTAGGTGAAAACACTATGTTTCAAAACAGTATATTCCATATGATGCTAGTTTTCACAGGCTAAGCGTCCGATACATGAGTCCTAATAAATATTTACCGAATGAGTAGATGACCCTCATGGTTCCACATATGCTTTCACACGCACACACCCAGGCTCACCTGTGCTCGCAGATACGCACACGCACGCACACGCACACACCACCCACCAAAACATTAATGCTGCTTATCACTAAGTAGAAAAATTTGGAGCGGTTTCTACTTTCTTCTGTTTTAAATTTGCATCCTATAAATAATCCCGAAGAATGTTGAATTACCTTTGCAGCACGAAGCCAACAAACGAAAATAGAGAAAGGAACCATAGGAAGTTGTTTAAAGATGCATCAGAAACTCTGACAAACTTCACATTATGACTTTTCTTTTTATTACAAAGAGCATTTTGGCAGAAAATGCATAATTGTCAGAGGAAGGTAGCTCTGTGCTCCGTGACCTTTAGGAAGGTGTTTTCGGGCAAGAAGCCCCATCTTCTCGCCATCATTCCCAAGTGACAAGCACGAGACTTGTTGGCTCGGTGTCTGAAAGGAAATAACCAAACTTTGAGGGGTTGGCCTCACAACCTAAAATCGATGGTGAAGGGCCCTCATGGGGGGGGCGGGGGGGAAGTGGGGGGGCACCTTGGTGCCACCTTCCCTGTTGACCCAGGAAGGCCCAGAGCCCGCCGTCCAGTATCACAGGGCAGGAAACACAAATCCACCCTGCTCACTGGCAGGCCTTATTTTTTTTGGACCTGATGTATCTATTTATGCAAGTTCGATCCCCACTCAGGGTTGAAGGAAATTCTTTAAAATATTAAATATGGGCTCCAGTGTTTCTTTCCTGTGATTCGCTGAAAAGCCTCAAGTTGCTTCGTGATCGTGTTCCCAAATGACAGCTGTTCCCAAACTGATTGTTTGCTGAAGACAGTCAACCCCTTTGTAAAGAACTATTAGCATTTATCTTTCGAAAATTTGAGGGTTCAGTTTTTGTCCTTTCCATGGCATTAAAATGTTGGTCATTTGGGGACAGAATCTGACATTCCAATGGCTTAGAACTTTTCTGCAAAGGAAGATCACTATTTGAAAATTATTTTTTTCCTAAAAAGAAAGGGGGTTATCCATTGTCTCCATAGGGAGATAAGAAAGAAGAGAAGTAGACATGCTTCTAGGCCTTTCTCTGCCCTTCAAATCCTTCTGCCTGCCCTCCCCCCACACCTGTTCCAGCCAGATAGGAAATCTATTTTGAATGTGAATCAGAGCTGAGCTCCATTACCTGCCAAGTTTCCATAATTTTCAAGTGATAGTTCTTTAAAAATTTTTCTTGAAATATAACATGGCTGCCAAGGCTGCAATGACTTGTGTGAAACTCTTTCGAAGAAGAGACACAGTCACAAGAACAGGAAATAAACGTGTGTGTGTGTGTGTGTGTGTGTGTGTGTGTGTGTGTGTGTTTTAATTAAACTGTATTGAAAGCAAAATGGAAGTGGCTTTCCCCAGGAGAAAAGCCAGGAGCTGGAAAGGCCCTGGAAGACTTTCTCGGAACTTGGGGAGACGGGAAAGTTCCCGGGCAGGACGGATAGTGAAGTAATAATGAAGTGCACTGAGTGCCCACTGCCCAGGTGGCAGGCTCCAACACGTCTTACATGCTGCCTCATTTAGAGGTCTCTATGAGGTCAGAGTGCAGGCACGGTAGGAGTGAGGGATCTAGAAGGTTGGAGACTGTGGTCAGAGTGGACACTAGGTTTCAGGATTCTCGAGGTGGCATGTGTCTGGGTGGTGGTAAGTTCCAGCACGGCCAGACTCTGTAACTAGTGACTTGTCCCTGCGGGGGCGCTTAGAGTCCCAGGAGCCACCATACGAGAGAGGATTATGTGACGGGACTCTACCCGGTTCTGAGTCAGTCCGGGATCTCATTATTCATCACTGCAATTTTTTTTTTTCTGACTCCACTGATTTCTTTCAAGGCCCTCCTACAAAGATTCTTCTTTAAGTAACCTGTTTTGATTTTCCCCTTCGCTCAGCCTTTGGAATACCTTAAGGATGTCCATTCCTTTTTTGGGCAAAACAATTACTGCGCAAACAGACTCATTTTCTCTTGCCAGTTACCTTAAAGTTATCACTTCCACTTAAATAGAATATAAAATCTAAAAATAGGTGTACCGAAGTGGTTTCCACCTGTCTCATCTTGCTTCCTGACACCTGTGGTCCCATCCTTTTCAAAGCAAAATAAAGCTGTGTGCGGACACACAAACACCCACCGGCAAATGCAAGCTCATTTAGGGAACGGACAGCAGATAACGGGCCCTTTGATCTCTCAGTCTCCTGTCTCCTTGTATTTTTCAAAAAAGCTAGGGAACAGAATAGCAGAAATGCCAAACTCCTTTTTTGGCTGTAGCTCTGAAGAAAGAAGGATCTGAAAAGTGGTCGGCCTGTAAGATAAAGATGTGGGCTGGGTGTGCTGCCTGTTTAAATGTCAAGGTTTTTGTTGAATAGGCATTGAGTTGGAACAGAAAGGTCAAAGCTGACAGACTAAACTCATACTCAGAAAAACAGCTCGAAGTTCCTTTTTCTCCCACCACCTCCCCTCCCAGATGGAAGGTTGCTAACGTCACCCTAGCCCCAGCATAGCAATTAACGGCTCATGAGCCCAAGCCAAAAAATAAGAAATAAACCAGATTAAGGAGCTGCTTGGTAACATGTAATAGCGGCTTAATGTGCTCCTTAAGCCTCAAACGATTCGTGACAACTAGACATCTTTTTTTTTTTTTTAATTAAAGGAAGTCTTCATTTAGGCAAATAATCAGAGACAGTATCAGGTCCTATGAGGCCCCAGGCTCCTTCTCTTCGCACAGTGAAATCACTTGATTCCTGGTACGGGCTCAGTTTCAGCCCAGGCGCTAGGACCAACTCAGCGTCTGGCTGGGGATGAATTGAGAAGCATCAGATTAGCACCAGCCAAGTCATCCATGATGGTGTCTGCTCCGTCCGCGGCACACCCACAGGGGGCTAGGCAGGATGCTTGTTACTGGGGATGCTTAGGGTCAATAATAAATACATGGCAGAGCCTCTGCCTTCTGGAATCCCCCTGCAGCCTGGCTGAGGGGCAGGGAACCAGATGGCTACAGCACAGGGAGGCGGGTCTCCAACTGGGCGGCACAGGGGGCTTGGGGAGCCCAGAGGCTGAAGGGCAAGTCTCCCTCTGACTTTGGACCAAATCCCAGGAGAGGGGGTTCCTGCCGGGTTCCTGTTTGGCTGGGGTTTTGTATTCCAGCCCAGAAGCTGGTCCTGTTTCATCCTTCGCACATCTGAGCGTTCTCCAAGGTGGGTGCCTGACAGACGCTGCCAACCTGCCCACCTCCTTATCTCTAGCCGCCCTGCTCTCTGCATCACTGGTCTCACCTTGGCCACGTGTTAGGATCATCTGGGGAACTTTTAAAAATGCTGCCACAAAGGCCACACCTGAAACCAATGAAATCATAAGCCCTGGGGCAGGACCCAGGCGGTAGGAGTCTGTAAAGTCTTCCAGGTGATTCCAGGGTCCGTCCAAGACTGAGAACCCCTGCTTGTGACCAACCCACTGATCTACCGCCCCCCCCCAACTTCTGGCGTGGAGTCCACCTACTGGCTTCCGCCCCACCTGGGAGGTCACATCCATCGCGGGGTCCCAGGGCTTCCCATGGGGGACCATCCCAGGCTGTGGCTCCCGGCATCCACTCTGACAGCTGGAGGCATTTGGATGGATGCTTCTGTTACTGGTGCCTGACAGGACTTTTGGGAGTCTCTCAGGTCTATTTGCTTGGAATTTCTGCATAGATTAGACACAAGGAAGAAACTGAGAGGATGAGCAGAGCTGTTACACAGACACTACCCGCCATGCATTCCTAAGTAGGCACAAAAGAAAGTTCCAGCACCCTTCTCTCGGTGATGTGGAAGCCAGCTGCAGGACCTTAGAGCATGAGCGACATTTCCTCTGTTGAGCACCCGCAAGGTGTCCCTGCTCTAGACTTTTCCATATTCACTGGGGCCCAAACAGAATAACTGGATACTTAAGTTCATCCAGCCGGCAAATGGAGACACCAGGATTTGAATCCAGACATGACACCAAGATCTGAGTTCTTTCCACGGCGTCTAGTTGAAGCTGGCAGTGATCACGGCAGCTTAAGGAGAAGGATGTGGTCCTCAAGGCAGAGGTCTGTCTGCACACGTTAGCGATTCCAGCGGGCCTCGAGCACCTACCCTGTGCCGAGCTCCGGCCAGGCGCCCCGGCCAGGCCCAGGCTGGGAGGAAGGGGTGGGTTTTCACACAGACAACGGCCCCAGGGCGTCTGGGTGCTGGGGTCATGACACCATTCAATCCTGAGGGTATCCGGAGCTTTGGGTTTTCCAACCAGCCCCCAGTGAGTCTGGACATATGGGCCTGGTGGCCTGCATGTGGGCCCGGGGCCCTTGAGAGACTGTTCAGGCAGGCAGCTCGGTATCCACAGGGCGCAGGCCCTTTCCAGCAGGAACGTCAGGCAAGCTTCCCTCCTGGCCTCTTGGATCAAGAGGCCTCGGTTTCCACATTGGAGGTTTATCTTCTTCCATCCACTTTTTCCACCTGATGATGGACCTTGTTGCTTTTGTCATTGGAATGATGTGATTCCTAAGCCAGGACCCACTCGCGGATAAAACAATATGAAAAACAAATTTGGAGACTTATTGTCATTTCTCCGTAGCTGCTGAGTGAGGGGACAGCTCAGCAGTGAAACTTATGAGTGATTTCACAGTTATTATTGGCCTGATGAGATTTTTCAGCCAAATAATCATTTTATCAACAAAGGGCTGAATTCCAGAACATTGCTCTTATCTTTGTAGCGTAGTGCCTTCTGACTGAAAGAAGAACCCCAAACTGCACTGGGGCTTTCGATAAGCTCCACTTAAAGGAAATGTATGGCTTAGGGGGACACATACCTCAGAGATTCCGCCTGACTCAAATCCAGTGATCTTTCTTCTTAAAAATAGAGCAGTGTCAGCTGGCACTGTGCTGGGGCTTCCGTTCCCTGCACTTTCCAGCTGGGGGCTCAGCCAGGGGCAGGTGTTCTGAATGCCGGTTCCCCTTCCTTCCCACCACTGAGCCTAGCGCTGCGTTCTCACCTCCCCAGGCTCCTCCAGCCGGCTTCCCACTTGGCTGACACTCCACACCAGCTGGTGGCTTAGATGTTTTCTCTTTCGAGACAAGGAGCCAGACTGAAGGTTCTCCGGAGGACCCTCCCAGTGCTGGGAGTCCAGGAATCCGAGGAACAAGAGCGAACTCCCTCCCAGGAGGGGACTCCAGCGGGAGCTGTCTGTCCCACCCCAGGGTCTGCTGCGGAGGGCATGGTGCTCAAGCTGGGAGCCTTTCCCATCAGCTGCCTTTCTGAGCTGGGCTCTCGGGCCAAAGCATTGCGCGCTTTTAGTCCCCGAAACAAAGAAGTCTACTTTGAAAGGCAGAGCGAGCCAGGCCCAGGTGCGGTTGTCTGCTCGGCCTGTGGACATGAATCCACGTCCCCAAGGCCATGCTGTTTGGACAGCTGACAGGGGTCAGAAACAGCAACCACACAGTTACCAAGAAAGCGTGGGCCACCAGACGTCCGGGGACGGCTTCCAGAACGCAACCCTTTGTAAGGGTCGAGCATTTGCAGGCTCTGCTTATCTTGGCAGGCCACCCCCAGAAAGAAAGCTGCTGGGGGCGGGGGGTGCTCATGTCTAGGTACCACTGCTGGGGGGCCCTGGAAACCCTCAAAGGTCAGACGGGGACTCATTCTCATGATTGTCCTGTCGTGGTATTTGTCACAGTTTGCTAAGACGCAGGATGGCAGCCCAGGGCTCCCTGTAAGGAGGGATTTCTGCATTACCCGGCCATGGACAATGACCTTCCTGCCTGCCCAAGTTTAGTCAAAGACTAACAGTACCTGCCACTGGCCCCTGAGCCCTCCATGGCTCCCCTTTGGCAACAGCATGATGGTGGAAGCTTCGAGGTCTATGAGGCTCTTCAGTACTGATCCCAGCACGTCACTCTTCGTGTGTGTGCGTTACTTCTGCTCTTCTTATGAGAGCCCCGGTCATATTGGATTAAGGTCCCATCCTCCTCCGGTATGATTTCTAACCTTAACGCATTACATCTGCAAAGACTCTATGTCCAAGTCAGTTTGTATTCTAAGGTTCCAGGAAGGACATAAATCTGGGGGGAATGTTTTTCCCCCTAGTACATTTATACTTTATTTTTATCTCATTCATTTTTACTTTGTATTTTTATCTATACTATGTTATTAAAGTAGTACTACTGTATATATGTATTTTAATCCGTAACTGTACATACATTGGCAGGGCATACTCAAAAGATTCTCCCTGACATGTGGAGACCATTTGTCCCTGTTACCATTGTCCACGTGAAGAAACTCAGGTGGCTTTGGGATGCGACAGGTTGCTCGGAGCAAGGGGTGAACCAGACATTCCTGGGTAGCCTTGGGAAGAGAGAGATGAGTTCCGATTCCTCCCAGGGCTCAGGGAGCTGCGTCCTTCTAGAATGCCTGCAAAACCAAGGACACTGCTGCACACACACAGCTGCTTGGTATTTTGCTAATTGCTGGGAAGGCGTCATCTGCCCGATGCATCTGTTGATTCGTTCTGTTATTTGAAAGCAAACAGAAAAAGAAAACAAAACCCAGAAAGCCTTCTTGTTGACGGGCATCCTTCAGAACTGTCTCCAAGCTCCCAGGTTGTACCCCTGCATACCTGCCTCTCTCCCGCTGCCCCGCTGAAGGAGGGGTTGATTATAACAAAACTGGAGAACCGAGTGGGCCCAGCTCCCCAGCTTCCCCCTTCTGGAACCCATGTCCCCTCACCCAATCTCCCCCGGCACTTTCACATTCTTGGACCGGTCCCCTCAGGCACAGTGGGCGCTGTGGCGGCAGCGCGGGTCAGTCAGGGCCCAGGATCGCTCTGGGCTGCAGTAAGAGGGACAGAGCTGGCCCAAACTAAGAACATCATCTCAGGGTTCGTTTCCAGAACATCTTGCCCTCTGTTGGCCCTTGCTGCGTGGGTAGGATTGGGGCCACGGTGTCTTCTGTGGTGTCTGACTACAGGGGAATGACTCTTGTCTAACATTTCCTGTCCTGCCAGGCTGCCCCTTTCCTTGTCGTCTGCCTGGAGAGGGCAGAGTTTTGTTGGCACTTTCATCATCTGTTCCCTCTGGTGTTTCTGGCCTCTTCTGCCCCAAGTCTGGGCACATGAGACAATAAGAAAACCCAGAAACTCCTTGCCGTGCTCCTCGAGTCTCAACCCCTAACGGGTCTGCCTTCTCTCCACTTTTCAGATCCTTCTGTTCATTCTGTATCTAACGTCCAGGGTTTTAAGCCAGACCTCACTTGTTATTTTTATGGTCATGGTTTTGGAGAAAGGTTTATTTCTCAAAACTAATTTGATCTACAGCCAGAAAATTTTTCACTTCAAAGATTGGGTGTCATTAACAAGGATCCCTGGCCTGGACAGTCCTGGATGCCCTACGTTTTATGTATTATAATTCGCTACATTACAATATTGGAGTCTGGACTTTAATAATGAACCTCGGTCTGCAGAGCGTGTACTGTTACACTTCAAATGTCCATGAGCAAGTTGCCGTTGAGGAAAAGCGAGGTGTGGGACGAAAAGCCTCTGCAGTGAGCACAACAAGGCCTCCAGAGAATCCACAGGGGACGTTCTGCCCAGCACAGTGGGTTCCGCATGGGGTTGAGGCTCTCAAGTTCACTGGCACCCCCAAATCCAGCACAGATGACACTACTCTTGGGGGTGGGATTTTACACTTGCATTTTCTTTCTTTCTTTTTTTTCTTTTCTTTTTTTTTTTTTAAAGATTTTATTTATTTATTTGACAGAGATAGAGACAGCCAGCGAGAGAGGGAACACAAGCAGGGGGAGTGGGAGAGGAAGAAGCAGGCTCATAGTGGAAGAGCCTGATGTGGGGCTCGATCCCAGATCGCCGGGATCACGCCCTGAGCCGAAGGCAGACGCTTAACCGCTGTGCCACCCAGGCGCCCCGTCTTTCTTATACTTTGACGTGTGGTTGGAACATTTCATATTCTATTTTAATCTATTCTACTCTTTCTATTCTATTGCACAAATGACCCTGGTCTCTACCCTTGCTCCCCCCATCCCAGATAGGGGGTCCAACCTCCTAAGTGATGAGCCATCTTAATGGTTACTGTTGCCCCCAGCCTGTGTAGGGCACCCCTTTACAGTTTCCAGTAAACCATTTTTAAAAGGTAAACCGAGGCACATTAAAAATGATGAGTGTTCATTTCAGTAAAAATCAACTTCAACTTGACAGTGCAAACATTGTGCTCCAGCAAAAGGAACTGGGGGAAAGAGGGTGGCAGAGAGGAGGGAGAAGCAACGCAAGGAAATCATGTGACTGCTGTAGCCTAAGCGGCTGTCTTATTCGGAAAGTCGCGTTGGCTGTTCGCACGCAATCGGTTGTCCTTAAGTTCCCATTTCTTAACCTTGAGGCAATCCAGGCTTCGGTTTTAGTTTGCTTCCTTGGCTACTAAGGCATGCAAGGTGAGGTCCTGCCGGAGAAGAGACAGAGGGCCGGCACGCTGACAGGGTGGCCCCAGAGTGCCGGACAGCTTCGTCACCTCCCACACCCCCGCCTCACCCTCCAGAGCCCCACAGCCAGTCCTGATGACTCATCAAATCAGAGCTGTCCCCTTCCTCAGCATCAGCCCTTCCCTACTGGCCTCAGTCTAATGGGCTCCTTGCTTAATTAGCACCACAATCTCCCATTAATAGGGCTTTGGCATCGGTCACCAGCCCAGGAGTCTGCTTCTGGTTAAACCTCAACCCTCCTCTTCTATAAAGCCCCGGGAAAATTCTCACTGGTCTCTGCATCAGTCAGAGTCATGCTTTTCCTTGGCAACGGGTTTATTTTTACCTTACAGACACTGAGAGTCAAGGGAACAATCATGCTATCATGTTTCCTATTCCCATTGGCTGCTAGAAAGCTCGGAGCCAGAATGTGGCTTATCTCTAGCAGGTGCTTAGGACGGAGGGGCATGTATTTTCTGTGACAATCTCACTCCTGGCTTCATCTCACTTTCCCATACTTATTTTACCTTTCCTGTATCTTTCTTCTTATTAATTTTACATATCTACCTTGAAGTATTATTTGTATATTTGCGAGATTTCTCCTCTTTTCTGGAAGGAGGTAGATGATGGATAGATGGATGGATAGATAGAAGGAGGGAGGGAGGGAATGAAGGAAGGGAGGGAGGAAGGGAGGGAGGGGGGAAGGTGGAATGGGTGGATGGATGGATGGGGGGTGAATGGATGGGAGGTGAATGAGTAGAGAGAGGGAGGGAGGGAGAATCCTCTCCCCTGCTGAGGTCTTAATCTACCATTATTTCTTGAATTGTCCTATAAGATCTGATGTGCTTTCCCAGAAAATGGAGACCCACCATCCTTCTCAGAAACCATTGCTGTGAGCCTGTGCACATGACCTGGAACTTAGAGTCCGTCTCCGTAGACAACCTCAAGGTTCAGCTGGTCCTCCAACACAAGGAGCTCTCTTCTCTTGTGTGCGTTCTGTGGTGTGCTACGCTTCTCTCTATGTTAATCCTGGACTTCTCTATTTCATGTTTAGTGAGGGGGTCATTGCTTTCCCCGTGTAGAAAGGAAGAGGAAGGGGAGATCTGTGAAGGACATCTCAGAGAGGCACCAAAATCCTGGGGTTCTCAGAATCTAAAAGAGATTCCAGCGATCTTGACTCTGAGGAAGACCATCACAAAGCCAAAAATAAGCAAAGAAGGTGCTGGAGAACTGGAATATCACGATGCCCATACACCTCACCCAGTGGAGAGACCCTCACAATTAATTCTTACTTTCGCCATCATTCCGACCAGCTCCGTTTCATGGTTCCCATGTTCACAGCAGAATAGCGGCTTCCCCTTGCGTTCTTCCCTGCACCGATGAAGTACCCTTCCCTCTGGACTCCCAGCCCACTTACATTCTGCATTTGCAATAATGAAGTACCAACTCTCTCTTTTCCTAAACTACTCAGTACAATTTCTTATGTATTATTCATGTCTTTCCAAATAGTCTATAAACAAAATAATAAGAGTGCTGTTCCCCCTCTTTGTAATTTTCCTATTTCCTTTGATCTTGTTGATATTTCTTATTCTTTCTTTTGTAGTTTTATATAAAAGTGACACAAAAATTAACATTGCAAATGTCTCTTTTCATTTCATCAGGAAGAGTTGCGGCAGGCACTTCAAAGGCTTGAAGCCAAAAGAAAGAAGCTGAATCTATAATTTATTTTTGGCATAATCAGTTCCTAGCTAATTTGCTCATTAATTTCATGACTACATGTGAGCGGGGAGCACCAGAACCAGACTTGTCAGACCCGAGCCTCCCCACTCTCAGCATCATCCCTCCCCCACTGAGCGCATCCGGGAGCAAGCGTGGGGGCCCTGAGCTCCAGCGGATGCCCATGGTTCAGGCTGGAGAAGAGAGGGGAGCACTGAGAGCAGAGTCAGGGAGGGGGAGAGTGATGAGGCAGGACGGAGAGGCAGGAAGGGGCTAGAACGCACAGGACTGAAGAAGGGACAGACACGGTCTGACGATCGTGTGACAATCACTTCGCAGCTGTGCGGAGAACAGATCAGGGAGACTAGTGAAGAGGGTCTTGCAGTGACCTGGGGAGAGATTAGGGAGTCCTTAATGAATTAGTTACCTTAATTAAGGTGGCCCTGAATTAATTAAGGGTAGGCTCATGGTAATAGAGGTGGAAAAAGTCATCTTTTAGAGGTTAAACAGCCTCTCAGCAGGGCTTGCGAATGGATTGGGTAGCTGAGAGGGAGAGAGAAATGACGAATTTGACCTTGACGTTTGCCTTGAGCTCTGGGTGGATACTGATATCACGAAGGCAGGAGAGAGATGGACACGGGAGCTGGCGAGAATCTGAGCAGAGATGTCCGATGGCTGTGGGACATAGTACCTGGATCTCACAGGAGGGGCAGTGATGCCCCCATTCCATCAATGCAGAGAGGAAGTCCCGGGGGAGTTAAGGTTAAGTTGCTCGCCACGCACACCCCTACATACTATACGGCAGAGCTTGTGTTTGAACCCCGCTCTGCCTCTTTTTTTTTTTTTTCTTAGAGCGAGAGAGCATGGGAGGGGGAGAGGTGCAAAGGGGGAGGGAGAATCTTAGGCAGACTCCATGCTCACTGTGGAGCCGGACGGGGGGCTCGATCTCACAACCCTGAGATCATGATCATGACCTGAGCAGAAATCAAGAGTCAGATGCTTAACGGACGGAGCCAGCCAGGCACCCTGAACCTAGTTCTACCTCTAAGCAACTGAGAAAAGGAGCTATTTTGCATAGTTAAGGTTTTCAAGATACTAGTTTATCCTTTCAGAAAGTGAAACATTTGACTTTAAAATGTTGATGGGAATTTGCACAGACCAAATCAGAGCTCTGTACCATTTCCTGGTGCCCCCCCCCACCGCAGCGCCCCCCACCGGCAGCTGGTGATGAATGCAGAGCAGCCACAGTTAGGGAGAGGGCGCCTCCCGGGCTTCCCCAGCGGGCGGGCTGCGCCCTGGGCTCAGGGGCCCAGGTTGCCTTGCTTTTCCTGGGCCACTTAGAAAAACAACTTCAAGTACACACTCTCCGTTTTTATTCTTCACTGCCATCCACAAGAAACAGCAGGCTGTTCTTGCTGCTGCCGGTTATCACTAATGTCTGGGATTTGTGGCTGCCGACATAGGTTGCAACAGCAGAAATCAAGGGACCAAGCCTGTTGAAAAAAATATGAAAAATAAGGCAGTCTTGGGGTGCCCCGGTGGCTCAGCTGGTTGGGCAGCTGGCTTGATTTGGGCTCGGGTCATGATCTCGGGTTCCTGGGATCCAGCTCCGTGTCGGGTTCTGCCCTCAGCAGCGAGTCTGCTTGAGCGCCTGTCTCTCCCTCTCCCTCTGCCCCTCCCCCTGCTCTCTGTCTCTCCCAAAGAAAAGAATACATCTTTAAAAAAAAGAAAAAGAAGGTAATTTTGGAGTGAGGGCCAGAGAGGTTCTCTTATCGAATGAATGGTGTATCTGGGCATTGACCTTTTGGCTGTGCAGAGATCTTCTGGGTTCACATCCAGAATCAGAAGTTGCAGAGGACCAGAGAAATCTGATTTCTGGATAAACAGGAGGTTGCAGGACTGAGCTCTCGGCCTCCCAGGGGGAGGCTACAGCTTCTGCTTAGACCACTGTGGCAGCCACCGCTAGTTACTGGCTGGAAACACATTCCCCTCCTTTTATTTGCTAAGGGAATCCCAGTTAGGAAGAGATGGCAGTGTGTTTAGCTAGATGGTTGATTTCCAGTCTTCTAGGCGCCCTTGCAGCTTGGGGTGGCCCTGTGACATTGCACTTGTTGGGGCTTTAATCACGCCCCCCCAAACATACGTCGAAGTCCTAACCCAGGTACCTGTGAACATGACCTTATTTAGAAATAGTATCTTTGCAGCCGTATTTAGTTAAGACAAAGTCATTCCAGAGTTGGGTGGCCCTAATCCAATATGGCTGCTGTCCTCCTAAGAAGAAAAGAGACCAAGAGATCAAAACACACAGGGAGACGCTCATATGACAATAGATGCAGAGATTGGAGCGATGCATCCAGAAGCCAAGGATTGCCGACAACATCAGAAGCTGGAAGAGGCCAGGAAGCATCCCCCCTGGAGTCTTCAGAGGGAACATGGCTCTGTGGACAGCTCAATTTCAAACTTCTGGCCGCTAGAATGGTGAGAGAAGAGATTTCTGCTATTTTAAGCCACTCAGATTGCGGTGCTCTGTTCTGACAGCCCTAAGCAGCTAATGCAGCCCTGACCAGTGTGAGCGAAAGTCCCTGACTGTGCCCCATCCCTGTGGAATGGGAAAGCTCCTGGCTCCCTTGCCCTTCCTGCCTGGTAGGGGACATGTGGTCTGCGGGACAAGCGCAGCCCCCAAGCCCCAGGCCAAGGACAGCAGGGCAGAAAGACATGATGGCTGCAAGTCAAGTTCCCCACCTGCCAACACACCAGTAAGACCTCCAGAGCGGCACATCCTCCGTGTCCCCCGGACAAGGGAGAGAGCATAGAGAGCTGCCAGCGTCGGTTCTAAATGCAGGGAAAGAGCACACCACGGCTGGCGAATAAGAATAAACCAGAACAATTGTTCTTCTTTTAAAGAAAGCCATAAGAAGCCACAATAGAGCATTTAGAGTCCCTTTAGAAAGCATAATAATCAGCATGAGGAAATAAAATCGAGGGTCTCCTAGGGGAATGATATTAGAAAAACAAGAATCGAGGCTGAGAACGCAGAGGTTCACAGAGGCACGTGAAATTGACAACCAGGGACAGTGACCAAGACGGCGCCTCATACAAATTTTAAACCCCAGGGAAAAGACAGATTTCGACAATCACCCGAGCCGAACAGGCAGGTGAAAGGGTGTGAGTCAGAATTGCCTTTGATTTCTCCAATAATCTAGGTGCCCAGAGACAAAAGAAATAGATCTATAGGTCCCAGCTCGGCGAAGGCAAGTGGCCTTGAAAATTAGTTTTGCAAACAAGTTGTTATTCATACCTGAGGCTGCAGAATGACACCCCAGACCCGCAGAGTGTCCTCCCACAGCCCCACACACAGCAGAGCCCCTAACAAGACCCTGTTACGTTTGAGAACCTAACACGCACTAGAATAAGCAGCAGCAGGCGCTGAGGAAATAAAGGGCTATTTATTAAATGAAGTTAAGCTAATTGCATGGGGATACGGAAATTAATTTAGACCTACATCATGCCCCCAAAATAGACTCCAGATGCCTCAAGAAGTTAAATAATTTCAAATATGTGAAATTAGGGGGAAACTTGCTAAAAATAGCTTTGAATATTTATCTCAACTCCACAGAGAGGCTAGCTTCTTCAAAATGGAATCAATAGAAGAAATATCAATGGAAAAGAGCATTTGACCGTGCCTTGCTGAAAAATTAAATCCTTAGTATAGCAAAAGCCAACACCTCACATCTAAAAATCCTATGTAACTACGATGCATGAAGCAGGTACTAAGTGTCCGGTACGACGCGAGGCACGGGACACACCACCGCCTTTCGTCTTCACAGCAGCCCTGTGAGGACGCATTGCTACCCTGCTTTACCAGTGAGGGAGGAGGCTGTGTGGTTCCCAGCCTTGCAACAGGAGCTTGTGACAAAGACGTCTGAGGGGACTCAGGGGGAGGGGGTGTGACCTGGAGATGAGGGAGCTGCTACGTTTCCAGGCTGGAGGTGCAGCAGGGGCAAGTGGTGCTACAGATATGAGAACGCCACCAGCACCCTGCACTAACGGTTAGAGCCCGAGCGCATCCCGAAGCTGCTGGAACCGCAGCTGCTGCCCCAGAGTTGCCACCAGGAACACAAGGATTTACCCCTTGGCCCACCTTCTAATCTGGTGCCGGGCCTCCCGTTGGCCACCTCCCGTTGGACCCGGGCTTGCAAGGGAGACTGGGACATGTAGTTCACTGGTCCCAGCAGTGTGTGGCAGGCAGAATGACATCTCCCAGAGATATCTGCATCCTAATCCCCAAGACATGAGAATGTGCTGGGTTCAATGGCTATGGGGGAACGAGGCTGCAGAGGGCATGAAGGTTTATAATCAACTGACTTTAAAATAGGGAGATTATCATGGATAATCCGGGTGAGTCCAATGTCCTTAAAAATGGAAACGGGAATCAGGAGAGAGACCAGAGAGAGGACCACATGAGGACCCGTCTGGCATTGCTGGCCCTGAAGACGGAGGAAAGGGGCAGTGGGCCAAGCAGGCAGCCTCTAGAAGTGCAAAGGGCCAGAAATCAGCTTCTCCCTCAGGGCCCGCAGGAAGGGAATCTGCTTTCATTTGAGCCCCGTGAGACCTGTGTGGGACTCCCACTCTACAGAAGTCTAAAGAGTAAGTCCTGGTAGTTTTAAGCCACTAAGTTTGTGGCAATTGGTCACAGCAGTCGTTGAAAGCAGATGTACTTTCGCATCTCAGAGGAACGTTCTGAGTCACCAGAAGGGTTGCTACTTGAACTGAAGAAGCAATAGGCCCAGGACTCTGAGTTAGCAGGGCCAAACCTCCCTGTTTTAGAGACCTGGAGCGTCCAAGAAAGGTGCTATTATTAGCTCTACTTTAGAAATCAAGAAAATGAGGCACAGAGAGGTTAAGCAACTTACCTAAAGTCACACAGCTATTTCGTGGCAGTCCTGGGATTCGAGCCCCAGCAGTCTGACTGCTGGCTACATTCTCATCCACTACTGATACTGTCTTCTGCAAGCTAAGCTGGACGCCATGTGATTTTTAGTAGCAAAATACTGGGAAAAAAAATACCGCCTGTTTAACAATGGGATTAAGTCCATTGTTCTGATGCCTCAACTCCATGGGATTTATGGAGGTTTTCAAAATCATAAGTATGAGCAACTGGGGAAATATTTACAACATGTAATGAAAACAGCAGAATGCAGAATTATACTTACCCCCTGATCACAATATGCTAAAACCTTGATGGGGGGAGCGGAAATGGAGAACTGACTGGGGACCAGGAATGAGGGACCACCGTGGCCTTTAGTGTCTCCGGAACAGAAAAGTGGCGCCAGAGATCACAGGGCGGGATGCTGAGAAACACGGGGATCTGTCGTCAGACAGCAGGACTGGGGCCACCAGATGCCACTCAGGCTCTGTGACTTCTGTAAAATGGGAAGGATGCCCCCACTGGGTTTGTGGGCTGCTCCGTGAGTCCCGTTAGACAATGTTTGCCGAACTGTGATTACTTTCGGGAATATCAGCCCCCCACCCTCTCCCTGATCTTGACTTTCATATATGTTTTTAATAGTATAACATTTTTAAGACCCTAGAACTCTTCAGGCTTATTTTGGGGGTCACAACATGTTCAAAGATCCCTTATGGTGGGGTAGGAGTGAACAGGCCTGGCGACAGGCAGGGCTGTCTTCAACCCCAGGAGGGGTCATGGGTAGCCCAGAAGCTGCACGTGTTCCCGGCACACACCCTCATGTGTCAGGCATGTGCCTGGGCTCCTGGGACCATCACTATCAGGGTGACCAGCATTCATGACCCAGGAGTCTCCTGGCCCCCCTGTCCTTCCTCCTGCCTTCTCCCCGGGCCCCAGGCGACCACCTGTCTGCTCTCTAACAAACGGGTGGTTTCTAACCAGCAATTCCGTCTGATTTGCTGTCAGTGAGGGCTGCAGTCAGCATCTAGACTTTTTTTTGTAATGAAATGGGAATGAAATTATATCATTAAGCCCTGATGGGACAATGAAATGGCAGCCACCATTTGATTGCGTCTTTACAGCTGAGCCCTAATGAAAAGACTGTCAGGAGAACAACTCCTTTTCAAATCTCTCTTTGGGCGTGACGTGTCCTCAAGTAATCAGCAGACAGGTGAGCAGGTCAGAATGTCCCCACCGTCCCTTGGCAGACATTAGACATCCCGCCGGAGACCGATTGGGCTTATGCAGTGTCACCAACACTGGCTTAGATGACTGACGTCCCCGAGGGCTGGGGCGGGAGCCCTGGTTTCTGATTTCTTTCTCCTGCCCTCCCGCCACGCATGACTCCCCAGCGGTGGAGGCTCTGCCCTTTCCCAGCACCTCTTCCTCTATGTGAGTGCTGGGTGGTTCTCTCTTGTGCCCCTTCTGTGAGTCGGAGCCCTCGAGGGTCACAGCCCCATTCCGATTCCGGCATGCACGAGGCTGAAATGACTCAGACAGAGGCCGTTTTAGTTCTCTCTCTGGTCTACCTGCGGCCAGGTGGGGCGGGACGTGGGGGTCTAGAGCAGGCGGAAGCAGACACAAGCTATCAGACTGGGGACATCAGATATATAATTGTGCCTTAATACAAGGCAATTTCACTCCTTTAAAACTGATGGAGAAAAATACCAGATGTAATCACAGGCCTTGGCCTTGGCCTTGGCTGATCCTACTGGTAAGTTACAAACTAATCACAGCCTGTGGACGGGGACCAATAGACTCTGAAGCAATAACCGGGGTCCAGAGAATGGTCGGGGGGGGTAGAAAGCACATGGTCTGAAGAGCAGGGGTAACCCCTGCTCCGTGACTTGCAGTGTTGACTGGGAATGTTACGGAAGCCCTTAGTCTTGGTTTCCTCACAGGACGACCCAGCTACTTCTGTGGATCCCAAGGATGGCATGAACTACGGTCAGGAAAGCATCTCAGCATCCAGGAACAAGCCGATACGTGCTCAATAACTGCTCCCTCCTCTCCTTAAATAGCACTCACAACTCTATTTACTCTTCAAAATGGGAGACTTTTTAAAAAATTCATGACACTCGTTATTTAAAAATTCACAATAGAGGCACTCCAGAATAATTCTCGGATGGTAGACGCCTCCCAGATATCAGTGAAAGTGACGAACTGTGCAGATGACAGCTGATGGCCTGGGACTGGCCCACTGCACACCCCCTGACCTTGACCGTGGCGGTAGGGCCTAGTCGCCCATCCAGAAGGAGGCTTCCAGGCCAGGAGCGGAAGCACCAGCACGGTACCGCATGGGGTGTGTGCACGAACCACTTACCAGGGCCATGACTGAAAAACAAGAGAGAATGTGCCTGAGTCTGGTTTGTTTCCCCAGACCTCAGAATAAACTAATCTCCTCGGAACAAACATCTCCTAAATTAATCATTTAGAATTCTACTCCTCTTCAGTTCAGAGATTTAGTAAATGTCCTATTAGCTAAGATGCCCAAAATAATTTCTAAGATAATCAAATAGAAGTCTAAATTATTGTTTTACATTATTTTTACAAGTGTTGGGGAATACCAGATGGCTTGTAGGAACAACGGATTCTGCAACTACCCATTTATTCTTGTAAAAAAGTGAATTACGAGTATCCATGGATATCCTGGCTCAGAACCTTAAGCTTTCCAACAGCAATTAAAACATGCGACACTGGCATGGGGATAGAAAAATCCATGGTACAAAATAGTAAACCCAGAAACAGACCTATATATTGTCTAATGAGTGTGTGATAAAGGTGATATTTCAAATCGGTAGGTAAAAGACAGACTAATCAGCATATGGTCTTGTTACAATGGGCTATCTATTTAGAAAAAAAATTAAGATTGTGCCCTAACACACATCTCATACATAAATTCTGGGTGCATTAAATATCTACATATGTCTCCAAATCTGGAAGGAAATTTAATGACCTTTAAAAAGCAAAAAAAATTAAAAAGCCAAAACACCCAGGAAGGGTTTAATATGACGGCTCTCCAATGTCAAAGCCCTCGTCTCCCTGACCCTGTGAAAGAGGACTTTTCCGCACAGCCCTCCCCATTTGCCGGGGACAGGTTACGCCGTCATTTCGGTTCTTACGCTCATGCCCCTCCTACCGCCACCACCCACGCTAAGCCAAATGCCAACATGGGAGAGAGGACATGGAAATTACTAAGACCTTTGGCAAGAAAGGAACCTCCAGCCCACCATCTCCTTTACAGTCAATTTCAGTTCCTTCTTTGGAACATTTCAATATATTCTGGATGAAAGGAAGTAGGAGGGAGAAAAACATGGTTGTACCAAAATGAGAAAACATCTCGGATGTGCTTGTTAGACTGAGGTTAATGATAAATGCTGGTTACAGAGTAATAACGGAAGCCCTGTCAATTCCAAGGGCTCCTAGGAGGGGTCACTACTGCTCCGGAAGAGGAGTGAGAAATAAATCAACAACAGGAGTGCAGATGAAAAGGAAATTAACACAAAGACAGAAGGTGGAGGGGTTTCTTTCCATCTGAGAGATAGACAAAAAATAATCGGCACCCAAAAACGGACCCGACAGATAACAAAGACTCAGAATAGAACAAGGAAGATAAGCTTCAGAAGAAAATTCAAAGGAAATCAGTTTGTATGAATGAACTAGCGTTAAGTGCTTCAGATTTGCTGGCTGAGGCTGTGCTCTCACCACCACCCTGCAAAGTCATCCTACTCTCTCCAGAGGGAGAGGGCAAGCCTCCGGAGAGTTAGTAGACTTGCCCAAGGCCACACAGTCGCTGAATGTTGAGCTGGGACACAGACCCCGGCCTTCTGACTTCGCCTGTGGGACAATTCCATTGCTTCCTGGAAGTTTGTTCAAAATTAAAGGCAGGAGGAAAGAGAAGTCAGGAGTCAAAGGGCAGAACCTCAGAGGTCCCCGAAGGACTCCAAGAAGCTCCAGACCTCCAACCAAGGCACAACTGAAGACTAATCCTGGGAATTTGGTGCTTTGAAGCCCATTATTACATATTTGCTGGCATGCTTCCTATTTCGAAAAGCAAAATGTTGTGCGGGAAGGCTTGGAATTAAAGCCCGTAGGAGCAGTGTCCATGCTGCACCCTGCTCAGGGAAAGCGGCCCCCTCCCCGACCCTGGACGGGGCAGTGGCTCTGTGGTGCCACGCCCCACAGCCACAGGACCGGATATTAATAAGGGCATTTACAAAAGCAAAGAGCCTCAGCATTTATTTTTAACAGACTTTAAAATGGCATCCTCGGGACTGAATGTTTCTTCTTTGTAGCCATGCTGCCCCCGGTCCATCTTCAGAAGGCAGGCAGGAAGCAGGAAGGTCCTGCAGAAACAGCTCTCCCCGGGGCACGGGGGGTGGGGGCCGGGGTTGTCTGAATGGGCCCAGCTTCTCTGTGTACGCTCTCCAGGCTCCCTGTGGTTTCAGACCAAAGAGCCAGGGCTCCAGTTGAAAGCAATTTCCAAAAGCAAAGAGGAACTGTCAGAGGACCACATTTTAGCTGAGCCCAAAGGTCAAAGAAATCACGGTCTGTCGGGATTCGGCCAGACGGCCAAGCTGGGCACTGCTAAGGAATCTTCCAGGACTCTGGATGGAGCAGCTGACAAGTCTGGGGAGAAAACCGGGTTGGTTGTCGGACTACCTCCAGGCTCAGAATTGCCAGCACCGCGCTCTGGAGGTGATTAACCACCTGTCTAGGACTTGGTGTCTTTCCTGGTCAAATAATGCAATAAAGCTGGCCTCCCAGCCGGAAGAGAGAGAACCAAGAAAAGCAAAAGGCACCTAAAAGATGCTCGTTCAGCATCAATCCCCGTGGGGTGGGTGTGTTTGGGCATCAAGACATCTCTGCCGGCTCCTGGCCTGCTGTGCGGCTCTGGCCAAGGTACTGACCTCTCTGGACTTCAGTGCTCCCCTCTGTAAGAACAGGGCCACTAATTTCCAGGTCAGAGGGCTGCTGGGAGGTCAACGCACATGTGAGCACCTGCCTGGTGGTGAGGGTGGACCTCCGAGCTCTGCTGAGCAGCATATTAAGAAAGGAATTCACATGGAATGGTTTTGCTTTTCTCCATAACTTCCCACAAACTCTATCGGGTCACATCGTCCTCTTCTCACGAGGCAGCAGCTTCCAAATGACCAGATCTCTTGACCTTTCAGCCCCTCCAGTGATGAGAAAAGTCCACTGAAAGGGCCGGACCCCGCCTGTTTTTAAACTTGATCTCTGGTCTGCAGCTCGCCCCATCCCGCTGTGGCCCTCAGGTCTCGGCAGAGGGCAGAGGTGGGGGCAGGTGCCACAGGCTTCCTCTACCACGGAGCCCCAGTGGGGATCGATGGGTTTCCCTATGTGAGGACTGTGGCTTCCCCGGTTTCTCTGACCCACCTCAAACAATCCTCTCGTTGCTCTGGTGTCCAAATGGAAACAAGATGAGTTAAGAGGTTGTTCGACAGGCTGAATGAAAAGAGGTAAAAGCATGGAATTCTTCCAAAGGAACCCAAGACAATTTGGGATGAGACGAATGCAGGAGCAGCCGGTTGCCCCCCCCAACCCCCAAACACCTTGAGGGTGAGCAACGGCAATAAACCAAGGACAGCTTAGTGAGGGCACAGGGAGTTTTGTCAACCCATAGCTTATCCAGTCCCCAGGGTGACGTGGTCAGGTGGATAAGCAGGTGTGAATGTCCCCATGTAGACAGAGAATGGGACGCGAGTCAGCGGTCGAACCAGGGCGGGAGCCTCGGCTACCTGATTCTCTGTCCAGTGCTCTTTTCAAAGCCACCCCAACCCTGCCCCCAGGGCTGTCCCCCCCTGGAGAGTGCTAGAGGGCGGGTGTGACATGCTCCCCCGCAGGGGATGGGAGGTCTCAGAGAATCAGTGAAGACATCCCTTCCCTCATGGAAATGGTATCCATACATTTAAATTGGTATCTTTATAATCAGCTTAAGGGCTCTTTATTTTAATATAGCAGCTGAGAGGCAAAATCAGGTCCCACTTCAAGTGCTGCTAAAATGTGCTGTGTGGGTAGCTCTCCGATGTGGAAATGAGGCCCCCTTCACAGCCACCCACACAGCAGCCTAATTTTCACTCAAGAGTCGCTATTGAAAAAAAGAAGAAAAGGTGACTCAAAAACACTAGCAACTTTGCATTGAACTTCAGAAAATCTCCAGCTGCTGGAGCGGGGAGCTCATCCAGGCAGTCGGAGTGAAGACCCCGGGCAGTGGGGGCGGGGCCGGACTCCAGCTTCAGGCCGGGTCAAGGGCTCATACCCAGCATGTCCTGTGGTCCACGCCGCCACGGCTGGGTCACCGTTCTCGGGGACGATGACTGTGCATGGTCAGACTCAGACTCATGTTTATACCTGACCCCAGAACCACAGCTGTAAAGCCTCATTCTCGAGGCAGTCAAGTGGGGTCCTGGAGGGGGAGAAGTCGACTCTCACAGAGCCAAGGAAACATTGATTCCTTCTGGACCCCCCAAAGCTCTCGCTCAGCCGGTGTCATCATCTCCCGCAGGTCACAGGTCGCATGTCGCGGGGACGGCTGGTAAGCTGGTCTTCTTGCCTCCGGTTGGCCCTGCCGGTCTCGGTTCCTCTGGGATGCTGTGGTCTCTCTCAAGTCCCTGCACGGACATCCCAGGCTCCGCGGAGCTGGTCCTTCCTTTCCCTGGCATCCCCCAGCCACCTTGGCCTCATACCCACCCTCCCAGTGACCCCCCAGGGCCACCTGGCAGAGAGCTAGAAACGCACTTTGTAAATACCACGGGCTGTGCAAATGTGATCGGCTACGAAAAGGAGCAAAGCAAACAACGAGGATGGACCAGAGAGAGACTCTCCCCCCAAGTCTTGCTAACGGCCAATTGATGACTCTCTACCAACCCTGACCAGGGAGCTGGCCTCAGAGAAGAAGGTTCCAGAGCAACTATCAGGAGGGGGGAGAAGCCAGCTCACACACACATGAGCCCCTCAGACAGAGCGAGACGCGCACAGCACACGGCAGAAGTGGGGACTACCCCTGGCCCAGGCTTCCTAACACAGTTATCCGCAGATGTCCCGACACCTCCTTGGGGGCCCCACCCCCCTTCAGGGTCTTCTGCTTTGTCGCCTGGTGTGTTCCCGCAGCTCTCCCGCTGCGGCTCCTTTCACACACCTCACACACCCAGAAGCCGAGCTCTGAAAGAGAACCATCCCTTCCTGTTTGTGTGAACATCCATGAAATGTCTGCGTGAGAGCAGAGAGAGACAGAGAGGCAGGGCAGGGAGGGGTGCGAAATCCGTACTCACACATGGTTAAAACAAGTAATCAAGAGTGATAAAAAGTGTCCTGTCCCCCATGTCCCCCCATCCCCAGCCTTGGTCCCCCAACACTGCGTGCATACCCCCCACCCCACAGGGGAAGAATTCTGCTCCCACGGTCTCCCACCTCACTTCCTTTCGGAATGTTCTGTTGTGCCATGTTTAGCCCTTAACCAGCAAGAGAGAAAAGGTGTTCCACATCTTCGCTAACAGTTTGTCTTATCAGACTTCTTAATTTTTTGTCAGTCTGGGGGAGGGGCTATTAAGGGACATCCTACATCGATCGGAGTGTACATTCCTTTTTCTACTAATATGGTTAAACTTCTTTTCATTCTTTTTTAAAAAATATTTTATTTATTTATTTGAGAGAGGGTGAGCACACCAGCACAAGTGGGGGGCAGGGGAAGGGGCAGAGGAAGAGGGAGAAGCAGACTCCCTGCTGAGCAGGGAGCCCCACATGGGGCTCGATCCCAGGACCCTGAGATCATGACCTGAGCTGAAGGCTTAATGGACTGAGCCACCCAGCACCCCAACTTCCTTTCATTCTTAATTGGGTATTTGTGTTTCCTCTTCTGGAAAATACGTTCCTATTTTTTTTGGCATTGGATAGTTGTGTCTTGTTAGAAGTATTAATATGTTGTAGATCTTTCATCAGTTATGTGTTGAAAATACCTTCTGCTCGTTTGTGGCTTATCTTTTAAATTTCTTAATAGCCTTTGGAAGAACAATGTTCCTTTAATCCCACCAAATGTATCGGTCCTCTCCTTTCAGATTTGTTTCAGCACTCCCTCCATGGCCTGAGACTATAAAGATATTCTTCTGTTTCTTCTCCAAGCTTTGACTTTAATGCTTAAGTCTTTAATCCACTCGAGAATGATTTTTGTATGAGGGTGACTGAAGTCAATGTCTGACAACCAACTACCCCAGCCCCACCCATCAAACGGTCTATCCTTCCTCCAACTGAGCTTCAGGACCAGCTCTGCCAACATCACGTTCTTTGGGGAGCCTCTCCATTCTGCTGTCCACACTCCACTTGTCCATCTTGGAGTCAACACAAAACTGCCCGAGTTGCTGTGGGACACACTCGGAGACCCGGAGGGCAAGCCCCCCACCCCCCACCCCGCCCCACTCCAGTCTGGATTTCCTTCAAAGAGTTCTTGACTGTCTTAGTCTATTATTCTTCCCTATAGATTTTAGGATAATTTTGTTGAGTTTAAGGAAAAATCCTATTGGGGCTTTGAATTAGAATTACATTGCATCAATGGATCAGTTTTGGAAGAATTTACAAATTTATGATAGGGAGACTTTCTGTCGAGAAACATGATGTAGCTGTATGTTTTCCTTAACCTCACTCAGTAAATTTTACCATTTTCTCCACAAAAATTGTGCATATCTTTGTTAGATTTATTTCTAGGTGGCTGGATTTATTTTTATTTGTTTTGTTTTGCAGTGATTGTAAATGGTATTTTAAGTGACATTTTGTAACTTGTGTGGCATATGGAAACACAATTTTTTAATTTAAAAACTAATCTAGTATCTTGTTGAACCCTCATTAATTCTAATTGTCTAATCTCTTGGGTTTTCTACATAATAGTCATATCATCTGCAAAAAAAAAAAATGGCAGTCTGGTTTCTTCTTTTCCAATCTTTAAAATTTTTATTTCCTGTTCTTACTCCTCTGGCTGGAACGTCTCATACCACATAAAATTATGTTGTGGGGGTGGGTATCGCTGGCTTTTCTTTCTGGGTTTTACCAGGAATTACGTTAATGCTTCACCATTAAGTAAGATGGTGTCTGTAAGGTTTTTTTTAGATATCCTTTATTGGGTTAAAGATGCTTTCTTCCGAATCTTATGTGCTCAGCTTTCTCTCCGTTTAAAAAAGGTCATAAATGGATGTGAAATTTTATCAAATGCTCTTAATGCATCTGTTGAAATCACCATATTCTTTGACTCTGTAAATGTGCAAAATTACATTAACAGAGTTTCTTTGGGGGCAAGAGAAATTAAGGTTTTGAAGAACCCTTTCCTTAAACCTCAGCCTTCGCTGGCTGATTGGATTGCATTTCAGCCTGGGGGACACATATACTGAAGTATGATAGTCATAGGATAGGGACAAAAACTGTAGGAAGATGATAGCATCACTTCCCTGATAAAGAAATAAAGGCTGTTGATCAAAATGCGTGCATCTGAGAGGGAACGGAGATGTCCCAGTCCTCGTCCAATGTTGCTGGGAGGAGGATATCTCAGACTCTTCAATTTTTGTCAGATTAATTAATTATTTAAATAATAAACAGTGGCTTCTTTGTTCTCTCGCATCGCTAGCAGTGAACACTTGTACGCCTTGGTCACATGGCCTGCGGTGGTCAAGAAGCTGAGATCTCAGAGAACTTCGCTCTGAGGGTGGGAACGGCTGCCCTTCCACGGCAGCCCCTCTTGGGCCTGTTCCCACAGCAACCTTCACTCCACCGCACCACCTGTGTCCTCCCGTCTGTTAGCCATTTTCTTGAAACACATGAAGATATCTGGCCTTCTGGTACCCATCCCTCACCCTGCTCTCCTTTCTATGATAATTTTATACCCTCTTTGATATCATTTGAGGCAGGAGAGGTAAACACGGATGCTCAGCTCGCCATTTTGTTTTAAACATTTTATTCATTTATTTGAGAGAGACAAAGAGAGCACAAGCAGGGGGAGCGGCAGGCGGAGGGAGACAGAGAAGCAGACTCCCCGCTGAGCAGGGAGCCCGATGGGGGTCTCAAGCCCAGGACCCTGGGATCACGACCTGAGCTGAAGGCAGACGCCTAACCCACTGAGCCACCCAGGTGCCCCCTCAGTTCGCCATTTTGAATCATCACCCAATCAACCTGTTCCTGTCCGGTAAGTCAGCCAAGGGGCTCAGAGATAGAATTATGGGTCTCCTTGGTTTCATGCTCCACCCCCTTTCCCTTTCTCTCTGTCCTCAGACCTCCATTCACATTTACCCCCTGTGGCCATCAGCCTGTGAAGGCAGGAGCCAACCGGGTTCTTTCTCCAGCAACAAACACAATTACTACACAGAATGCACGTATGGCTTTCTGAAAACAAATATTTGTTGAACGACCTAGCGAATGAATGAATACTGACAGCACAGTCAGATTTTAACAACATGTCTGTAAACGTATTGGACAAAAGTCTTCCTTTTTCTTCTGCATTTGAAAAACCAAGTAGGGAAGATTTTTAATTATGAAAAATTCATTGTTTTCTTATCTCAGTTCCACAGTGCAGTCTACGCAAGTTCCAGCCAATCCTTCTGAGAAATAATTCACAGACCCTTCCAAAAGTTACGCCATAGCCCAAGCATGAACAATGTCAGGAAGACTTCATCCCTTTTCAATATCAGAAGCTGTTTCTCAGGCCCCAGGGAAAGTCCTTCAGTATTAAAGTTGCTACCAGATTTGTGAAAACAAAAGCAATGATTCGAGGGAGCTTGGCTATAATGAGAAACTTCAAAAATTGCACTAGACAATTTCTAGGGCATAAGCCAACCAAATTTATGCATAATGAACCTCTACACAGCTCTCATTGTTGTGCAGATTAAATATATAGCAACCCAAATTACACTACCCGGATTCCCAGAGTCCTGTAACAGAACCTATGTCTCCTCCCGCTGACGTACGTGGGTTCCTCTGTAAGTTTTGTGTTGTGATGCATGGGGGATAGTGTCGGCTCCAGATTCTCTCGTCAAAGAAGAGGCAGCTCCTCAGAGAGGAAACTGGAGCCCCCCCCGCCCCGGGGATCTGGCACCTCAGCTTCCTCAGGGTTCTGCCCATGGGCTGGGCTCCACCATCCCCGTGACACCACCTGCCTCAACCCACGCCCGGCAGAAAGCAGAGAGGAGACAGACAGCACATGGGCTCCGTCCCAGGCACTGCTGAGCACTGGTTCTTCTCTGGCCCTCTGGCCTCCCAGCACCGGCCTGGGTAGCCTGGATCTTCGGAGATGATCCCAGTCTGGCCCATTGTCCTACAAGGACATTTATTGAAGGCTCATTGTCTGGAATGTGAATGTGGTCATCTCTCCTTCCAGCCTGTCTACCTTCCTGGACTCAACCCTGTATTCTACCCTTCCCTGGAATACCAGCCATTCTGACTCCAAACCTCACGTGTTCCAGAAAGTTCGACCTTCCCGCTGCCCATATCTGAGATTGGTGCCACTGTGGGCACGTTCGCAGCCTACCTGGATGGGTTGAAATACCTCAGCTTAACTCTTTACAACATGGACTCTAGCGCCTCTGCCCTTCTCCTGTGCCTTGCCCCACAATGGGCAGCTTTGAGAAATGGGGCTTTGAGGTATCTAGCCCCCCAAATGAGACAAGTCTTGCACCAACCACCTATTGCTTTAGATAATGGCTTTGGGCGGTGCTCATGATGGCTGACATCTGTGTGCCGGGGCCGCAGGCTATATCTGCTTGCGATGAAAGCAGTCGATAAATGTCGACTAACCCTCCTACAAAAATCAGGCATCTCGTACCCACAGCCAAGAGCCCCGTTTCTAAATAGGATTCGGTTTCTAAATAGGATTCTCCAGTGGAAGGAACCAGGGCTCCCGGGGAAAAAATGCCTGGTTCTAGGGATGGAGCAGGGAAAAATCCAAGATAAAGCTGAAGTATTTGTAGTTATCGGGAGGTAAAGCAGTGCTCGGAAAACAAAAGGATGGGGCCCATGGAAGGAACACAGGAGGCCATTTGAAAGAGCCAAAGGCTGGAACAATTTGAGAGACAAAATGAATAATGTAACACTGGACTGCAACTCAAAGTATAAAATAAAGAGTCATGGGTCCAAACTGATATAAATAAACACCTGAATAAGTACAGAAATGGGCAAAGAGAGCAGTCTTTGGTGTAGAAGAATTCCAAGACTATGTGCACATACTAGCCATCCGGGAGGCACAGACACCCTTCTCCTCCCAGGGGAGCCAGACTGAGTGACTCACTTCCACAGGCTAGACTAGGGCAAGTGGAGAGGGCTGGCAGGCCTCACCCTACCCCGTGAGGAAGGTTAGTATCACCCGCAATGTCAGGGGGAGCTCATGCGCCCTCAGATGTGATACAGTGAGAAAGGCCTTTCCCCTCTGCCACATGTTTTCCAAGAACACAAAACACCAGTTTAATCATGATAAAAACATCAGGCAAAACCAGACTGGGGACGTTCCACAGATACCTCTCCAGTGCCTCATGATGATCAAGATCATGGAAAAGTGCGGAAAACAATATGGCGGCTCCTTGAAAGTTAGACATGGAGTTAGCACGTGATCCAGGAATTGCACATCTAGGGACCTGCACTAAAGAAATGGAGGCAGGCACTCAGACACTTGTATGCCAATGTCTACACCGGCATTACTCACAATCACCCGAGGATGGAAACAATCTAGGTGTCCGTCAGCAGAAGAGTGGATAGACAAAATGTGCTAAGTACATACAAAGGAATATCGTTCAGCTGTAAGAACGAGGGAAATTCTTATATATACTACACTACAGCTAAACCTTGAGAACATGATGCTAAGTGAAATAAGCTGGATACAAAAAGAGAACTCTTGTATCATTCTACCATCGAGATCCTGGAGTAGTTACAGTCCAAGAGATGGGAAATAGAACAGAGGTTTCCAGGAGCTGGACGGAGGGAAAAAAAGAGTTATTATTTAATAAGCACAGAGTTTCTATTCAGGATGATGAGAAAGTTCTGGAAATGGAGGATGGTGAGAGCTGCACAACACTGTGAATGGACTTAATGCCACTGAATCGTATTCTTACACATAGTTAAAGTGATACACGTTATGGCATACATATTTTACCAAAATAAAAAAAAAGGGAAGCAGGGGAAGAGGGACTGGGGCAAAGGAAAGACTGAGAAATTGTCACAGAGCAGAGACTGGGAAGATGTGACAACTGGCTGCAATGCGGTGTCCTGGATTGGGTCCTGGAACAGAAAGAGGACAGAACAGAAAGAGGAAAAAACTGGTGCAACCCACATAAAGGCTGGGCTTTAGTTAACAGTAAGGCACCGATGTCGATTTCTTAGCTTTAAAAAAAAATTATTTATTTATTTGAGAGAGAGAGGAGAGAGAGAGAATGATGGGGGGAGAGAGAGGGAGAAGCAGACTCCCCGCGGAGTAGGGAGTCGGACTTGGGGCTCGATTCCAGGACCCTGGGATCATGACTTGAGCCAAAGGCAGACGCTTAACTGACTGAGCCACCCAGGTGCCCCTCAATTTCTTCGTGTTAAAACACGGATCACAGTAATGTGAGATATTAATAGGGGAAATAGGGAGAAACTCTCTGTACTATATCTTTGCAACTTTTCTGTGAATCTCCAAATTATTCCAAAATAACTTTATTTTAAAACATGTAAAAACGGGTGTCTCTAAATCCTCATTCCTGCACAAATGAACACACCTCTCCAGGGAAAGTCTCTAGAATGGAAACCCCAATATTGTCTCTGCTTCCCATGACAAGGGAAGCAGAAAACCCAGCGTCCTTCCTTGGCCTCTATTAGTAGCACTGGAGCAGGGCTGGCGGTGAGCCAGGCCCCGCTGTCTGAGTCTCGTCTGCTGGACTAGGAAACCAGAGCAATGAAATGAGGTGTGACATTAACAGCAGCCCCGAGGGCCCCAGGCTTGACTCCACCCCTCTCTCGATGGACCAACTCCAGAGCCTACCAGAATGTCTGCAGACGATGTATACACAGGGAGGGTGCGCGAGGAGGGCAGGAGACAACGGTGTTAGCTCTTTGCTCACCGGAGCCTAAAATGAAAGTCCTGCAGGAAGCAGGCATTCTTGGGGAGCCTGCCAGGAGGTGCCAAACCCAAAACACAGCCACCCACGCAGGCAGATCCGCGTTCCCTCAGGGCAGCTCCGGATGGGCAACGCAGACACAGCCCAAGCGTGGTTCCCAAACTCATGGGAGAGTGGTAACCCAGCAGGTACCTAGTCCAGAGTACTCACCTAGTCTGACCCCCAAACCCTGGGAGGTGGGGTTATCATCCTGCTTCTAAAGAGCAGACCCAGTATGTCCGGGCAGGTGCAATGTGCGGCCAGCCGGCTGGCGCGTGGCGGAGCTGGGCCATGCAAGAAGGCCTGCCGGGCCCTGAGCTCACTTTACTAATCAAGATGCTAAATTGTGAGAACCACCCCCCGCCCAGACCTTGAAGTCCACCTGTGGGGGAAGAGGGTGGGGGAGGACAGGGCTGCATCCAGCTGTCTGGAAGGAGCATGGGCCTTACTGCCCGCAGCTAGTGGGAGGAATTCCTGCCTGAGACGGGAGCAGGCGCCTGGGCCGGAGGGCTGAGCCACACCAGAGGCCGGCCCAGAGAGGCTGGCACGGGGCAAGGCTGGATGGTGAAAGCAAACTCGTGCCTGCTGGGCCCGCAGCACGGTTAACGGGAAAGGCCTATGTGAGGCTCAGGAGTTCATCCCCAAAACAGAGAAGACTCGAGGGCAACTGCCGTAGAGTGAGTTGTGTCCCTCCAAATTCAGAGGTCGAAGCCCTGGCCCCCATGTGACTGTGTTTGGGGACAGGGCTCTTAGAAGGTCATTAAGGTTAAAGGGTAATCAGGTCAGAAGCGTGGGGTCCTGATCAGTAGGACTGGTGGCTTTGTAAGACTGCGCGTGCACCAAAGAGAGGCCACATGCAGACACAGGAGAAGGTGGCCATCTGCCAGCCGGGTAGCGAGCGCTCACCCGAAACGGAATCCACCGGCACCTTGATTTTGGACTTGGGGCCTCCAGAATGATCTGTCCCGTAAGCCCCCCCAGGCTGCGGTGGTTTGTTGGAGCAGCCCAAGCAGACCAAGACGGCGGTGCAGACGGGGGTGCTGCACAGAGCCACACACGCGAGACCCCCCCTGCCTGCTGGGCAACCAGAGAAAGCTTCCTGGGGGAGGAGGGCCCTGGCTGAGAAGTGGGGGTGGAGGGAGGACTGGGGGGAGCTCCCCAGGAAAATGCTGAGTGAAGAGGCAAAGCCACCTTCTCAAAATATGTTCTGGGAAGATGCTGTGCTCTTTTCTGTGGTTAAAATTCCACGTTGTGTCAAGAAGATTTATATTTCCATCTTAAAAAAAGAATCATCCCAGGCATTTTAAAAACCTCTTAAAAATAGAAAATGAGGAGAAACGAGTGGTTGGAGAAGGAAAAATGTGAGGCTGGTGTGTTTACTGCTGTAGACCAGAGGGAGAGTTGTGGGACGTTCTTGGGACCCCTCTTTTCCCGCCCCGAACCCTACCAGAGAGACACAGTACACGCACCTGCTCCAGAGAAAGCCCGCCTGGGGCACGAAGAGTAGCCACAAGCCCATTTTCTCATGTTGGGAATGTACCTATTACTGGGGGGACACGTTGCAAAAAGAAGGGGGTCTGAAGAGAACGCCTTGTTTCCTACATTTTGCCCCAAAAGTGATTGTCAAGGCGGGCTTTACAGAGAGGTGTAGAGTCTAGTTTTGTTCCAAGTTAGGAGACATCCAGAGTTGCAACCAAGTACAATCAAAGAGGCCAGGGGCTAAGCCAAACCCCAGAGAGATGTGTGGGATCCCCGTGCAAAGGAGGACTGAGGCAGGGGGACCCAAAGAGGGGCGGCTGGCCCTGCAGTCAAGGGTGACACGGTCAAAGATAGCCCTAAAGAGTGGCATGTCCCTGCAGGGTGGGAGGATTCCCAGGCAAGCGATCTCCAGGGCCCTCCCACGTGACAGGGCGGATGCAGCAGCAGATATGGGGCAGTGGTGAAGATCCAGTGGGCCGACGGACAGGGAGCAGCATCCATGCGGACACAGAGTCGGACAGAGCGCAGCTTCCATGCGGACAGAGTCAGAGCGCAGCATCCACGCGGACACAGTCGGACAGAGCGCAGCATCCACGCGGACACAGTCGGACAGAGCGCAGCTTCCACGCGGACACAGTCGGACAGAGCGCAGCATCCACGCGGACACAGTCGGACAGAGCACAGCTTCCACGTGGACGCAGTCAGACAGAGCGCAGCATCCACGCGGACACAGAGTCGGACAGAGCGCAGCATCCACGCGGACACAGTCAGACAGAGCGCAGCTTCCACGCGGACAGAGTCGGACAGAGAGCAGCATCCACATGGACAGAGTCGGACAGAGAGAAGCATCCACGCGGACACAGTCAGACAGAGAGCAGCATCCACACGGACACAGTCAGACAGAGAGCAGCATCCACACGGACACAGAGTCAGACAGAGAGCAGGATCCACGCGGACACAGTCGGACAGAGCGCAGCATCCACGCGGACACAGTCGGACAGAGAGCAGCATCCACGCGGACACAGTCGGACAGAGAGCAGCATCCACGCGGACAGAGTCGGACAGAGAGCAGGATCCACGCGGACACAGAGAGCAGCATCCACGCGGACACAGAGTCAGACAGAGAGCAGGATCCACACAGACACAGTCGGACGAAGTGCAGCATCCACGCGGACACAGAGTCGGACAGAGAGCAGCATCCACGCGGACACAGTCGGACAGAGAGCAGCATCCACGCGGACACAGAGTCGGACAGAGAGCAGCATCCACGCAGACACAGAGTCGGACAGAGAGCAGCATCCACGCGGACACAGTCGGACAGAGCGCAGCATCCACGCGGACACAGAGTCAAACAGAGCACAGCATCCACGCGGACACAGAGTCGGACAGAGAGCAGCATCCACGCGGACACAGTCGGACAGAGAGCAGCATCCACGTGGACACAGTCGGACAGAGAGCAGGATCCACGCGGACACAGCCGGACAGAGCGCAGCATCCACGTGGACACAGTCAGACAGAGCGCAGCATCCACACGGACACAGAGTCGAACAGAGCGCAGCATCCACGCGGACACAGAGTCGGACAGAGAGCAGCATCCACGCGGACACAGAGTCGGACAGAGCGCAGGATCCACGCGGACACAGTCGGACAGAGCGCAGCATCCACGCAGACACAGAGTCGGACAGAGAGCAGGATCCACACGGACACAGAGTTGGACAGAGTGCAGCATCCACGCGGACATAGGCGCCGAGTACTCAGAACCCCGGCCTGACCTAAGTCCCCTGTACCTAGACGCTACCCAGGGAGGAGGAGGAGACCCCAGATTGACCAAAATTAATTTCCTGCCACCTTTGGCGAATGGCAAACTCTAAACACAAATGACGAATCACAGAACACAAAGGAAGCTTTTATTTCTTGCATACCATCATCCGCTACACCTCGCTTCATGCAACATAATTTCATTCTCAGTTCCTGTGAGAAGAAGCACATTTGGAAAGAAGAAAGATACTCGCTCATGGGTCTCTTTCTTGCCCCAGAATTGAGTGTTGGGACAAATGAGAGGATTTGTTTCCGGAAAAAGAGTATCAGAAGGTGAGGGTAGAAATGCGCACAACTGAAGCTTCCTGACTGTCTCCTCGCTGCCATCCGAGTGCCCGGGGAGCCACAAGAAGTCGGGACCCCAACCTCACCGGCCAGGAAGGGCCACCATGTCGCACCCCTACCTCCACTGCCCCATGGACCTTTGCAGGTGGAGGCCATTGAAGTCAGACCTCATTAAATGAGTGCTTGGGGAAAGGGAAGGAAGGTAACAGAACAGCAGAAAACAGCATCACAATTGCTTAAGAGGAGAAAGAAAAACGAAGCCGGTGTCTTGAATACCGTGTCCCAGACGTTCACTACCACAGGTATTTAAATACACTCATTCTCCAAACACACCAACACGCTAAGGTGGATACACTGATCGCATTTTGTAGATGAGGAAACACACCCCAGGGAGGGTAAGTGATTTTCCCAAAGTCACTCAGCTAGTAAATGGCAGAGAAATTATTTGAACCCAAATGTCTCACTCGAAACCCTATGCTCTCCCCACTAAACTGGCTGCCAGTGACAACTGTAAAGGAATGTTTGTGGGGGCGAAGGATCACTAATGTCCTCGTGAAAACCACACCCCCTTTTACTGGCTTTGCTCCTGAAATGTGTACCTACCGAGCGTCTCGCTGGTGTGAGGTGCGGCCGCAGGTGCAGTCGGGGGACGGCAGTGTGAGGCACAGCCCTGCCCACCGCTGCCTGTGTGGGGCGCCCCGGAGAGAAGGGCGGGCTGTGGGAGCAGCCCCCTGACTCAATCGCAACACGCAGAGTTTAACATGACAACTGTCAAGTAGGATCCAGTTCAATTAGCAGAAAAGCGAATTAGCAATTACCAAGCTGTCAAGTCACAGCAGAGGCTGAGGAATTTCAACAACTATCAAGACATCATTTAAAAATATTGAATTCCACTTACATCATTCCAGCTGGGGGATCAGATTGCTTCTGCTTGGTTAGAGGTGTTCTTTGGGGAAAAGCTTTTAAAGTGCCCAAAATCCACCCCCCCCCATAATGAGCAAACACACGGAGAGCTGTGAGGATGTGGGAGAGCACAACCTTGTGCAAATGGATTTTGTAATATTTGCTTAGTTAACTGGAGAAGTCATATTGGTTTGCAAGCGGTGAGTTGGAAGTTTTACAGTAAAGCATTTTTACCTAGTTCTCCAAAGACAATACAAACTTTAAATACGATTAAAAATCCATCATACCTACATTTCTCAGATAATTACTAACATTTGCTCTTTGTAGGATCTTCCCTTTTCACACTGAAACTTCTAAATCAGGCCCCCATGGACAGGTGGTAACAGGTCCTGGTTCCCTGAGGGGGAACAGCTCTCTCTGAAGGTGTTCCCAGCATCCCTCTCTCTGGGGGTGTGTTCCCAGCATCCCTCACTCTAAAGACATGTTCCCAGCATCCCTCTCTCTGATGGTGTTCCCAGCATCCCTCACTCTAAAGGCATGTTCCCAGCATCCCTCTCTCTGAAAAGTGTTCCCAGGATCTCTCTTTCTGATAACATGTTCCCAGGTTCCTAGCATGGCAAGGCCAGCCCCATATAGGCGCCATCTTCTTCTAATGCCTTCCTTGAAATGGCAATCGACTTCTCAGTTCAAAGGGTCTTTTCTAGTCCAACCCAGCCTCTGGCAACCCCAAAAAAGACCATAAAGACAGCAATGGCCAGGGACTTCGGCTGTAGCTAAAGGCTGCTAGGGGCTCACCATCCAATGTGACAAATGAGTCAAGTGAAAATACTCAATGGTGGAACCAACTTGCCTTGTGACAGACGATATACTTCAAGCTGCAGACAACAACCTTATGAGGTAGACCTTATTATCCATTTTACAGGTGAGGAAACAGAGACATGGGATATTTAAGGAACTTGACCAAATGGTAGAAGCAGTATTCACACATAATGACTGCAGATCTAGAAAGTGCTCAGGCGAAGAAGCCCATCTCAAAAGGTTATATACCGTAAGGGTCCATGATATAACACTCTTTTTTTTTTTTTTTAAAGATTTTATTTATTTATTTGACAGAGAGAGAGAGCACCAGCGAGAGAGGGAACACAGCAGGGGGAGTGGGAGAGGAAGAAGCAGGCTCATAGCGGAGGAGCCTGATGTGGGACTCGATCCCCGAACGCCGGGATCACGCCCTGAGCCGAAGGCAGACACTTAATGACTGCGCCACCCAGGCGCCCCCATGATATAACACTCTTGAAACGACAAAATTATAGAATGAAAAACAGATCAGCTGTTGCCAGGGGGTGGGGTGTGGATGCAGGGAGGTGGGGCAGGAGGGAGGCGGGTGTCATCACACAACAGCAACAGGAGGGATCATTGTAGCGTTGGAGCTGTACTGTATTTTGACGGTGGTGTTAGAGATGCGAGTCTTCCCATGTGATAAGGTTGCACAGAACTAAACGGACATACACACTAATGAGTACAAGTAAAACCGAGGTATCTGAATCAGAGGGACAGATGTATGTCAATATCCTGGTTGTGCTACTGGACCATAGTTCAGCGAGATGTGACCATTGGAGGAAAATGGACAAAGGGAACACAGGATCTCTCTGTGTTGTTTCTTAGAATAACTTCGAAATGTATGATCATCTCAAAATAAAAACATCAATTTTAAAAAACAGTAAGACTATCAAATTTAGTATCTAAGAGGCTGTGATGTCACGTGCGGAATTTGGAGTTGTTTCACTTTAACAACTTTCATAAATTCTATTTTAAGGTTTTATACATGCTGTGAACTTCAACTAAAAAGTAAAAAAATAATAATAAAAGTAAATGCATTTTAGCTTTAAAAAAAGGGCTCAGAAATTTATTTATTTTTTATTATAATAACTTATTATATTATGTTAGTCACCATACAGTACATCCCTAGTTTTTGATGTAAAGTTCCATGATTCATTACTTGCGTATAACAAATTTAGAGGGACAATTCCCTTCTTGCTGAAGGAACGATGAGGATGTCTGAGTTGGGTCTTGAAGGGTAAGGTTGACAAATGAGGTGAAACGGAAGAGTGTCCCATGTTGGAAGGACAGAAGCAGAGCTCGGACAATACAGGGCAAAGACAGTTTGTCTGTGTCTTCGAGAACTGTTCCAGTCTTTCCTGGTCAGACAGGAAGTACGGTCCTGATCCACACTTACTTAATCTTCAACTAGGTTGCTTTTTCTTTTCTTTTTTTTTTTTTTAAACTTTTGGGGTAAACCTGCATTCAGGCTTTGTTTTCTTTTTTAAAGTTTTTTTCTACTTACTTAAAAAGTGTGTGTGTGTGTGTGTGTGTGTGTGTGTGTGTGTATCCCCACGTCCTTGTCCTCTCTAGGCCCTGCTCCCAGCTAGGTGTCAAGGAGACTCTGCTTATAGTGATGGAAAAGCCAGACAACTGAAAGACCTGAGTTCAAATCACTATTCCATCGCTCACTTGCTAGGTATCATTGAACTATCTGGACTTCAATTTCCTCTTTTGTAAATTGGAGATTATATTACCTACCTTATAGGGCTGTTATGAGCACCAAGCAGCATAGCACACATCAAAGGGCTTTGCAAATGGCAAAGTGCTAAAGAGATGTGAATTGCTAATACTGATGAACTCACTCACACGAAGGCATACATTACTTATAACGGCTTTCTATCCTGCTCTTTGAGGACAATCCCTGGGAGACAGGACAGTGTGGTAGTTAAGAGCAGAGGCTTGGAGAAAGGCAGACCTGATCCAGATTTCTTTTTTTTTTTTTTAAAGATTTTATTTATTTATTCGACAGAGATAGAGACAGCCAGCGAGAGAGGGAACACAAGCAGGGGGAGTGGGAGAGGAAGAAGCAGGCTCATAGCAGAAGAGCCTGATGTGGGGCTCGATCCCAGATCGCCGGGATCACGCCCTGAGCCGAAGGCAGACGCTTAACCGCTGTGCCACCCAGGCGCCCCCTTGATCCAGATTTCTTGTCCGCCGCTACAGGAAGAGAACTGTATCACCTTGTGCAAACCATTTCACCCTTCCAAATGTCAGTTTCCCCATCTGTGAATGGGAATGAGAGAACCTCACAGGGTGGTTTTAAGAATGTAACGAAGTGAGCCAATTAAACAAAATACATTCAATTTAATAAGATAATTTCTAGAAAGTACATAAAATATATGTCATTCACTATTATTAATATTTAAAAGGAATCTGCAAGATGAAAGCTGCCCTTTCCAGCCTGGAACGGGTAGAGGAGGCTCTGGGGAGAAGGAGTCAGATAGCGCTTTGCCAAGCGGGATACAGGCATCCCTTTATCAAACCACCTGGGATGCCTGTTGAGACTGCAATCCTCGGGTACATCCAGGGGGAGGCAACCGAGGACCCAGGCCAGCAGCAGAGGCCAGGGCAGCCTCACTGCTCCCAGCTGTCCCTCCCCTGCCATAGCTCTCCCCAACTCCATGGTTCCTCTGTGACTCCCAGACTCCTTCTGCGCTAAGGTGAGAACACGGAGCTTCTTTTCAAGGGCTTAGCTTAGATGCACCCCACTTCCAAAGTCACCCTCCTCCCACCTCGTCCCCAGCTCGGTTCAGCCACAGAGCTTCATCAGTGTACCCTAAAATCTCACCCAGGTCGTTTGGTGGGTGTTTTCTCAGTCACCTCTTACTTAATGAAACTCATTCTGTGGATTCCGCCCGAAGGGCTGATGCAGCGTTCCCTAGTCCTCGTACGTTGAAAACTGTTTTTCTTGTAACCTTGATGTTGAAAAACAGCCTGGCTACAAAGAAAGCCCTGAGTTTACTTTATATCTTTCATTTTTTAAAATGCTGCTTCACCGCTGGCTTGGCTTCGCACGTTATTCTCGGAAGGTCTAGGCCCAGTCTTACCTGTTGGCTTTTGTGTTTTCACCAGGAGGCCCTGATATAGTTTGCTGATCTTTGAATCTAGGAGTTTCACTACATATGTCTTGGCGTTGGCTGTTCTGGGTTAATTTTTTCAGGTACCTGCTGAACCCCTTCTATTTGCCCGTAGAAATAGAATGGGGGTTTTTATACAAAATTTTGTAGAAACAGTGGGGGGGTTGTAGAAAATTTTCTTGGATTCTAATTTTAAATATTAGCTTTGTCTTGTTTTACTTCTTTCCTCAAGGACTCCAGTAACACAGATGTAATTCCCTCTTTGTCCTTCCCACAATTTACTCTCTGATGCTATTTGCTCCCGTTTCGTCTCATTGTCTTTCTGTTGGTGTGTTTCGGGCCTCTTAATATACTTCTGTTGAGAATACTCTCCCTTGAGAATATTATAACTTTTTCTGCATTCCTGAAATGTTTTTAACTTTTTCTCCTATTTTTTTTTCTCTGAACTCAATCACCTCTTTCTTGATTTCTTCCTGGGCTTTTTTTAAATATCTCTCTTAGTTTTTGAACTTCTGATTCAAAGTGGTTTTAACCTCAAATGCACATTTGAGTATATTTAATTCTGTTTGAACCGTTGTTTTACAATTTTTCTGAGCAAAGCTTTTCTCAGTGGCCATGTATTAGGAATTATCTTCAGTCTGGGGCATTGCTAACTCTGAATGGACCCTTTGATCTTTTTCGTGGTCGTGGCTGCGGTGTTGGTGTTTTCCTGGATTCCCAGCTGAACGGCACTCTGCGCTGTCAGGACAGCACAGTCCAGACACTTGAGTGGGTCCTTTTGTGTGTTTAGTTAGGCACGGAGGGGACTGCTTGGATGTCCTTCCGCGTTTCGTTCTCTTTTGTCTTGCGGGACCCTAAACTTTCTCCTTTGGTTTCGTCTCCCTCCATCAGTTTTTTAAAGTTGCCTTCCTTCCTCCCTCCTTCCTTCTCCCTCCCTCCCTTCCCCCTCTCTCTTGTCTCCCTTCCCTTCTCTTCCCTTCCCTTCCTTCCCTTCTCCTTCCTCCCTCCCTCCCTCCCTCCTTCCTTTCCTATTTGTCCTTCTACACCCAGACGCTGGCATTTTAAGACAGCTCCTTTGAACTACACATCATTTTAAGTCCCTCCCTTTAGTCCGTGTTCTGATCTACCCAAATACACTCTTTGTGTTTTTATATTAAGGGTGCATTTTGTCTTTCTCAGGGCCCCTCACTAGCCCCCTTCTTCTCTCTTGCTTCAGTTTTTCTTGGTTTGATTTCACTTGCTGTAAGGCCTGCGGTCAGGTAAAGATAGGGCAGGAACGTGAGAAATTCTGTTGTTGGATCTGGTGAGTTTTTCCTCTCTTAACTTAAAGTCATTCCGAAGACTGGGCATTCTCTGCCTTCACATTTTTCTGAGAGTGAGCATATATACAGATTTGTTTCTCTGAGCCAGGAAAAACTTCCTAATTCCTTTTATGAAGCAAGTATAACATTGATACTGTGTCTGATAAGAACAGGAGGATTATAAGAGAGCCACAAACCAGTAGCATTCATGAGTATCGACGCAAACATGCTAAATAAAATATTAGCCAGCAGAATCCAACACCGCATTAAGAAAACACTTAAGAAATGAACAAGCCAACTTCATTCCAACAATGCAATATTTACAACGTGTGGGTCTACACACATTAACTACAGGGCTCAGTCGTATAAGTTTTGCCAAGCCATCATGAACATAGAGAGAATCCGCTTGCCAAATGAATGGAGGAATATGAATTATACATTCAAAAACCCACCCAGACAGGATGCAAAGCTTTTAGGAGATGACATTTGTTAAAATTGAATTAGTGGAAACATAAAAGCACATTTAAGACAGGGTTTTGACTCTTGCTGGAGTTTCAAACACCTTCGTGTCCATATTAACTCTGCCTCGTTCTTTCAGCTGTGTTCAGATATCGCTGTTGTCCTTTTCCCCCAAGGGCAGGGTCCAACCATCCTAAGGTGCCCCCCCACCCCAGCAGCTGCTCTCGCCAGGCCCTGGTCTCCTGTGGTCTGTACCAAGCCATCGGATTACAGACTGAGCGACCCTGCTGGCTTTGGTCCGTCCCTCGTCCCTCTTGCAGCCCTGTTTCATCGAGCTCACCCCGGTTTCACATGAAAATGGCACTCCCTGACAGTAGAAAGAGGCTAGTCTTAGATTCTAGGCCTTGCTGTACTTAGTAGATGTGAGATTTTAGACAAATCACATAATGTCCTTCTATCTCTGTCTCCTTGTCTGCAAAATAGGTCTTCATCCTTCACGGGGCTGTCGTAAGGATGGAATAATCTCATTCTTCGAAAGGAAGAAAGAACCACATGAAGAAATGTGCAGCCCTACTGAGCAAGGAAAGACGCGAAGGCTGTCAGTGTAAGATTTTGTCCAGGAAGTCTGTCAATTATTACAATTTAATCAAGAATACATCCAAATTCTTCCCCCCAAATCTAAATTTACAGGGAGTTCTAGCTGCCTTTCATTCAATCAAATAAATTGAATGTCTCATTTCACTCATCCTTTCCAAACAGAGAAGATTCCTACGAACAATTATAGGAAGAAACCACGGGACAGAGAGAGTTCTCCTGTGACTAATCTTGTGGACTACCTGTCTGTCTCCTCCTCAGGTTCCAGAACAATCTACTCACTGAGAACAAAGCCAACTGACACGCTCCTCCCCACGCAGGGAGTACACAGGCTCGTTCCCCAGGCTTGAACACCCACCATCTCTCCAACAAACAAAAGCCTGGCATTCGTGCAGGCGCTTTTTTCCTTAAGGTCAAAATACCGAGTAAAGATTGAAGACATCTGAATTTGAAATATATAAATCCCTGATATTTTAGCTCGGGATCTCTGCCTGGGACCACAAAGAACAGTCAAGTCTTCAGACATACAACTGCGGCAGGGGGTGGGCTCCCGTTACCCTCAAAATCCCTGTCAAAAGAGGGATAATACAAGCCCACTCGCGTCCTGCTGGTTGACTAGATAGCAACATGGTCTCTTCAACAGCTTCTTCGTTCATTAAAAAGAGAAAGTTTACTGAGTTCCTGTTATGTGGCAGGCACTGCGCTGTGTGTCAGCAGCCCAGCCCAGAACCCCGGATGGTTCTGTAGAATCCCCCAAATTGCCGCCCGCGGGAATCGCACGGTCCAGCCTGCTAGATTCAGACGTTAGGCCAACAACCACACAAGCACGCTGTTGCTCTGTCCTGAGGTGACGGTGTCCAGGAAGGCTTCAGGGTCCAGCCCTGGACTGTTTGTGTCCCCACAAAATTCATATGTTGAAGTCCTAGCCCCCAGTGTGATGGTATCAAGTAGGGAGGGGATGGGATTAATCTTCTGTTTCATTTTGTTTTCTTGAACATTCTATTTATTTATGAAAGAGAGTGGGGGGGGGCAGAGGGACAGGGAGAGGGACAAGCAGACTCCACACTGACGGTGGAGCCTGACTCAGGGCTTGATCCCAGGACCCCAGAGATCATGACTTGAGCCAAAACCAAGAGTCAGACGCTTAACCAACTGAGCCACTCGGGCGCCCTGGGATGAGTGTTTTTATAAAAGGGACCCCTGAGAGCTCCCTCACCCTCTTTTTCCACCACGTGAGGACAGAGTAAGAAGACTGCCATCTGTCAACCAAGAACAGCTTCTAACTTGACACCAAATCTGACCCCTTGATCTGAAACATCTCAGCCTCCAGAACCGTATGAAACAAACATTTGTGGTTTAAGGCACCCTGTCTACAGTACATGGCCAAAGCAGCCCACACTGACCAAGATAATGAATACTGAACGGATGGATGTTCAACCTGAGCCTTGAAAGATGAGTGGAGTTAACCAGGCTGGGGCGGGGAGAAGAGTGGTCCAGGAAGAAGCAAAGGCTTGTGCAAATGTCCTGAGGCAGGAAGGAGAAGGGCCATTTTGCTCTAAGGAAGAAAGCTCGGCATGGCTGGCAGGCAGAGAGCAGGGTGGACAGTGGCGGGAGATGAAGGGAGAAGTCATCAAGGGCCACCAAACTCTTTTCTCATTCCAGAACCATGAACTGATTGTGAACCCTGTCAGTTCCCCTCATTGCGATCAGTCTCACTAATACATATTTAATTCTTAAGTTACTGGTATTAGGTACTAATAGAGATTAAGGAGAGACAGGCCTGCCCTAGAGAGTTCTGCTGTCTTCTGAAACACAGCTTTCTTCAAAATACACAGCAAGTAGAAAACTGCTGTGCAAAGGTACCAAGCATAATATTTGCGCAGATAAAAAGCATCTGTAGGAATAATGCCTGTCAGTTTGTGAACCATTCTATACACACCTGCCATTATTTATGTGCTAACATTTTTTTTTTTGAGAGAGGGAGAGAGAATATGTGTGCATGTGCATGTGCATGAGTGGGGAGGGAAGGGCAGAGGGAGAGAGAAAGAACCTCAAAGCAGGCTCCATCCCCAGCATGGAGCCCCATGTGGGGCTTGAACTCACAACCCTGAGATCATGACCTGAGCCAAAATCAAGAGTCAGACGCCCAACGGTCTGAGGCACCCAGGTGCTCCTGTGTGCTAACACTCTTGACAAAACAACACAGTTCTATAATAGTTCTCAGCCCTGCTGAGTTTCTCAGGTGGGCATTACTCCAGATCCCCAAAAAGACACAAATTTAAATGTCAAGGGAAGAATCTCATTAGGACTTAATCCAGGTCCAACTATTCTATGCCTCATACCTCCATTAGCACAGAAATACAAGGAGGAGAGAGATCTTCTCCCCTGCTGGAGAGGGAAGCAAGGCACTGCTGTCACACTCAACACAAGTGGAGTAAGGGTTCTAGAATCACCCACTGTGAGAGCTGGGAGGGACCCCAAAGGTAGTGTTACTCACACTTTTCTTTCTACAAAAGGAGTGAGGTCGAGAGAAGGCAAATGCCCTTCCACGGGCACACTCATAGAGATAATGGAAACCAGACTCTAGAACTTAGCCTTTGGACTCACAGTCCAGTGCTCCCTCTATACCACCACACTAGCTCCTGGTATGAATATAGACCATACTGGTTAGAGAATAAGATATCTGAGTTGTGTTGTCATTAAAGATGGACTTCCCTTCATCCTTTCTAAGTCAAGATCTCCAACAGTCTCCAGAAGACCCCACCTGCACTTCTAAGTTCACCTAAACAATAAAGATCCAGGAAAAAGTAGGATGTGGAGGGATTAGAAAAAGTTTATTTCCCTCTCTATTGGTGAGGATGCTATCAGTAGCTAGAAGAAAAATGTTTTATCTTACCTAATAATACTTTTCAGGGTAAGATGGATCTGCAGTTGGTTAACTCTGTGACTCAGTAACATCTTCAAAGACCACAGTTCTTTTCACCTGCCCCCTTTGACACACTCACCAGGTTGACCTGTCTTTAGGCTAACTCTCCTCATGGTTGCAAGATGGCTGCAGCTGTCTGGGCATCACACCCAAATCTCACAAGAGCTAGAAGAGGTTCTTATAGGCCAGAGTCGTTTCTCATACCTGCATCGAAACCAATCACAGAAAAGGAGAATGACACCTGAGTGACTGGACTGACCTTCCTCTAATCCCGTGGTAGCTGAGTGGACTTCAAGACAAAATCAGCCAAGATGAGGGAGAGGTGAATTTCGAATGCCGAGCCAGCTGCCCACTTCCCCCTACTGGGTTCCAAGCACCTCTTTTTTCTCCTGGTACCATTTCATTTTTAGTTGCTCTAAGCAAGGACTTTGAATGCCAATAGCACAATCATTACAAAGGAGTTTTGTTGCACCAAGACTATAGGCATGCCCTGCGGAGTTTATTACAATGGATTTAAATTCCATTTCATTTGTTTAGTAGAAAAGTCATATTCAAAACTCACATTCTCCTCCCCTCTGGGGGCCTCCACTGTTCAGATTCATACCACCAATAAACAGTCCTAAAAGCCTGTCGGATAATATAAATGAAAATGAGAACAAGAAAGATTTCGGTGCTATTTGTCCTTAATATCCTAGGGCAAGACTTGGATTTGTTTATTGGGAACATTATTGCAGCTTGCAAAGCCTACGAAACCCCGGTGCTATAAAAACATCTAATAAGCACAGCTCTTAAAAACAAATTGCTTACAGGAACTGAGTTTGTTCTTCTGTAGCTTTAAAAAAGCTAACAAATAAAATTAATGTGGTATCTTCAAAGCATCAGATGGTTTTAGTATCCGTGCTACAGCATAAGACGCTGTCTCGCTCGCAGAATACGCAAACCCAGTGACTACTGTCCATTTTCCCAGAGCGCTTTCTGTGTGTGAAAATACATCCCAAGCATGAGCTCACACCTCTTCCTATTTATAAAGTGTTGCCTTTAATTTCCTGAAAAACCCCCTTCCATGCGGTGAGGCATCAAGGGGCCGATGCTCCCAGCCTCCCGTAAGCCCGCACCCCATCCACACGCTTGTCCACACACTTGTCCGCAAGACTCAGATGTCACTTCTCTGGACTTTGTATCTTTTCTCCTATCTCTATTCCTTGGCATAAGATTCCCCCTCTGTCTAAAGTACTGTCCCGGGGTACCTGGGTGGCTCAGTCGTTAAGCGTCTGCCTTCGGCTCAGGGCGTGATCCCGGCATTATGGGATCGAGCCCCACATCAGGCTCCTCTGCTGGGAGCCTGCTTCTTCCTCTCCCACTCTCCCTGCTTGTGTCCCCTCTCTCGCTGGCTGTCTCTCTCTCTGTCAAATAAATAAATAAAATCTTCAAAAAGAATAAAAAATAAAAAGTAAAGTACTGTCCCCATTGCCGCTCCCTTCCTGGCTTGGATAATTCAACCCATCCCACCTCTCCGCCTCCAGAAACACATCCTGAATGCCCACCCCAGCTGCCATCAACTGTGTGCTGGGACACTTGGTGACTCCTCTTTGCCCTGGATTATGTCTCATTGCCCTACTACTCTGGTAAGGTCAGCGTCGCCATGAACACTGCCCGGGGCCCCACACTTTCGGGGTGCTGCCCTGACCTTCCTCAGCTCCGCTCCTCCCCTCCCCATAGGGCAAGGCTGAGGAGATGTGCCCACCTGGAGCTCATGGCCCTCCCACTCCAGACTGGTGCCCAGGCTTCCAGGATTCCCACTCAAATGACCCCAAGTCTGCTCCAGGCCCCACCCTCCCAAAGGGGACACATGCCAGCGGGCACACCCCTGGGGCTGAGGAAGCGCCAAGCTGTGGCTGCTTGAGAGGCTGGAGGCAGCTGAGACTCCTCACTCCCAGGCACAGGGAGAGAAGGGGTGGGCACACCTCAGTCCAGGGGCTGGAGGTCATCATGCGGCCACCTTTCCACATGAAACCCCGACTTGCCCAGGAATTCTAGAAGCAATCCTTGCCCTCCAGGCACTCCTGTCAAGGTAGGAGAAGGGGATATGCTTTATCTAACCACTCATAGTAGGCTGACGGACCAAGGGCCTCCAACTGTGGCCCTGCCCAGCCCTAAGGGGAAAGGTCCCGTGGAGTGATGTTTGGTATGATTGGCTCCTGGGAGTGTCGTTAGTGCAGGTGGCCCCTCCAGACTGCGGGGGACTGGCTGAGGTAAGCTTAACCTCGTGGAGTAGCCAGGGAGCCTTCCCTAGGGGATGCCAACCCCCGTCCCCCCAGAGCCTTTCCTTGAGAGCTTCTTCACAGTGTTGACCAACTACCCCGCAAACAGTGTGAGTTCCAAACAGGTAGGTATTTAACATAAACTGTTTCTGTTTGAAATTTACCTCCTGGTAACACTTCTGCTTCCGTTTTTGAGGTTATATTTCATTTTGAGGCAAGTTATTCCGGCACGAGAAATTCTAAGGAAGGTTTCTCGCAGGGCTATGGAGGGTAAGAGAATCTGCTGTCTGCCGAATTTTGGCATCGAGGTCCGTACACACTTAGAAACGGGTCTGGTGGCCACATTTTGGTGACTTCATATACTCTGGACCAGGGGCTCCCCAATGCTGAGGCATAGAGAACACAGAGAACCCCAAAAATCCGGCTGGGGCAGGCACGAGGATCTGCATGGGTCAGGATTTTGTGAGTTTGGGTTAGTTTTGTTTTATTTTAGCTTCCCAGATGGTTCCAAGGGACTTTGTATGGGGGCCATTGCCTCACACTAGAAATGGACACAGGTCTCAAGTCAGCGGACCATCCCCCGCCGGGCAGTGCCCCACAAGCTCGCCTATGTGATCGTGTTTCTCATCTTCTCAGCAGCCCTGAGACAGGAAGACTCCTTCTCCTTCTCCAACAGATGAGAAAGCGGAGATATGAGAAGTCTGGGTGACTGTCAAGATCGCCAAGCACGTTAACGGTGAATGCAGGGCTTCATTAAAGCCTTCTGGCTCTAAGCCCAGCGGCCTTCCACGGGAGCCCCGGCAAAGGGCAGGCTCCAGAGATCGCTGGCCCTCACGGGGTTGGCAGAAAGGCTCACGGCTTCACTTTCTCTCCAGAGACTTCGGTGTGTCAGGATAATTCTAAGAGGCTGTGCATTCTCTGCGTTTAAGAAAAAGCCTGGCAACAGCACTTAGAAATTCAGGTGTCTCCATCACTGATGAAACCAGGGCCGGCAAAGGGAAACCGCGGCCTTTCTAAAGATGGTGGTTTCTGAAGCAATAATAGACCATTATTGAAGGAAAAAGCTCTCATTCCATTAATAACACTGTTTAATGCAAGAACATGAAAAAGCTTTTAAAGCTTTAAGAGCAAACACGTGAATTTCTCCTTTTTCAAAAGAAGTTCCCCAACAAAAACTCTGCCCTTAGAGGGGTCCCCAAAGGCTATTTCTTGCCATTAATTTTGCAGTCATAACTTCATCCGCTGGTTTCCCACAGTTCCTTCAGAAAAACTGGTGCACGCACGCTGTTTGTTCAAAGAGAACTTGAGAGATGAAATCTGCTTCTGGGATTGCTGTCTCCGAAATGGCCTCTTCTCTCCAGCAGGAGGAACTCGGGACTCGCCCATCTTCCAACTTGTCTCCTTATCACCTTCTCTTGTTGAGAAGCCCAGACTCTCCTCCCTCCTCCCTCCCTGAAAGGCCGTGGTTCTGCATTCCAAGCACATGGCACCCCTCTTTCCATTCTTCCTTCACGTGAATGTTTTCTTGGACCTCTTTTCTTCCTAGATACGCTGGTTTCCTGGCCACTCTGATATTTCCGTGGAGTGAAGGAAGGGTCACTGTCCTAAATTTTAACACAAAGCCTGAAGATGCCTTTGGGTCTCCCACTTCTCGCCAGGGGCCCCCCTTCTTGGGTGTCCCTCCAGAGACAATCTTTGCATGGATAAACATCTCTGGGTAGATATGTGGTTTTATACACAAATGCTTACAGACTGTATAACTAGTCCTGCACTATGCTTCTAAGTATATATACATATATATAATTATATATCATATGTATATTATTATATGTTATATCCATAATTAATATAGAATATAATATTTACTACATAATATATACCTATATTTGAAGGGAATTGATTTATATATACTTTTTTTACACAACCACATTTCTTAGTTACCTAATATTTATATAGATTTTTTTTTGTTGTTGGTTCTCTTGGATTTTTCAGCTAATCGATGATAACATGTAACAATAACGATTGTCTTACCTCTTCCTTTCTACTTTGTTTGCCTCATTTCCCCTTCTCATCTAATCGGCATCCGCTATTTAACAATGCTAACTAATAGAACGTTCGTAAAAGTTAACCGTAGGTCACAAAGAAAATCTTAGTAAATTACGAAGAATGGAAATTTTACAAACGACACCCTCTGATCGTAATACAACAAGAGTAGCGATGTTAACAATAAAATAAAAAATCTCTTCTCTCTGGAATTAAGATATATATAATTAAACAATCCTTAGGGCAAACAGAAACTACAAAACGAATTTACACAACTTCTTGAAAATGAAACGGACTGAAAACATATCAGGATTGACTGGATCTACAAAAGCCAATTATCGGAGGAAAATATATCATTTTAATGTCATATATTAGTACAGTGTAACCCTGGTTAACAGAGTAAGCTAAAAGAAAACAGAAGAAAAATCTTTTTTTTTTTTTTAAAGACTTTATTTATTTATTCGACAGAGAGAGAGACAGCCAGCGAGAGAGGGAACACAAGCAGGGGGAGTGGGAGAGGAAGAAGCAGGCTCATAGCGGAGGAGCCTGATGTGGGGCTCGATCCCATAACGCCGGGATCACGCCCTGAGCCGAAGGCAGACGCTCAACCGCTGTGCCACCCAGGCGCCCCGAGAAGAAAAATCTTAATAAAGATGAAACAATTTAAAGAGTTCAAAAAAAAGAAAAACAGTAGAAGTAAAAATAACAAATCTGGTTCAGGAGGTGAAAACTCTCAACAAAAAAGATAAATCATCAGCTAACCTAATTAGGAAAGAAAACACAAATACACAAAGTTAGAAATGACAAGTGGGAAATGACCATCAAGACAGATACTTGCAAAAAAATTGAGACTACTCTGCAGAATTCTATACAAATAAATTTGAAGACCTGGATAAAATGGAGAATACTCTACAGAAATGACAGTTTATCAGACTGGCACCTGTGGAGATGACTGACACCACCACCACCATGCCCCAGGTCCATGCGGTTTTATGGGCCTTCACAGGCTCAAGTAGTGAGCCATACGCCTGATGGGTATACTCCACAGGAAAAGCACAGACCCATCTCACTTATGAACATCAACGCACAAACCTTCACTAGAAAATAAGCAGACAGAATCCAACAGCTTATTAAAGAAATGATACACCATGATCAAGTACAGAGCATCCCTGAAATACAAAATTGATTCAATATTAAGGAATTCATTAATGTAGTCCATAATATTAATAGTGCTAAGAAGCAAATCATAGACAAGGCATTTGACAAAATCCAAAACTCATTCATGTCAAATACTCAATAAAATAGGAATTAGAAGATATCTTAATATGATTCCATATATATATATAAAATACATATAGGGAGATATATATTTATAAATTTATTTATTTATTTACATATTTACTTATTTATTTATTTATAACCCAGAATTGCATTAAGTGGAAAACACTTCAAGATTTTCACTTAAGTCAGGAACAAGGACGCCCTTCATGACCATACTGTTTAGTACCGAATGGGAGTATTCGTCAATGCAATTAGGCAAGAGAAAACAAGAAGAGGAGTAAGAATTCGAAAGGAAGAGGTAAAATTTTCACTATCTACAAATGATGTGATCTTTATCTGTGGAAAACCCCAGAACACCAACGGAAAAACCGCTACAAACAATATAATTCAGTTAAGTAGCAAGTTACAAAATGAACATAGAAAAATCAATAGCTTTCATATGTAAAAACAGAAACCACTTTAAAGCATACTCCATTCATATAGCAAAAAAGGAAAGAAACTATGAATACTTAAGTGTAAAGTTGACAGTAAGTATCTGTCACAGTTTGTGTTCTCTGGGAAGCGGATGCCAAGATGGAGTCGGGAGTGCAGAAAGTGGAACGCGCAGAGGAGCCTGGGTGGGAAAGGAGGAGCCCTCAGACCCCTCCTGTGTGACAGTCTCTGCCAGCCTGCGACAGATCAGGAGTTCCAGGTGTCCTGTGATGCACTCGAGCGGCCAGGCTCTTAGAGTGGCCTTGCTCAGTCAGCACCAGGGCTCCCCTGAGAATAACCTCACTGGCACAAAAGCTGAGGTGGACTCTGGTATTTTGTGATTTATAGTAAGAAATACATATTTGGTCTCCTTCCCATTTCTGGCAGAGCTCCTGAAACCTTGGAATTTCCTAAGTGATGAGCGCAATGAAGTGTCTTTTGTAATGTTAATGAGGTGACTTTTGGCCACACTCACTGAAGGACAGGGCTGGTTGCCAGGCTGGTTCCAATCCACATGAATGGAAGGTTGGAGGTTTCAGGCCCACTGCCTGACCTCCTGGGAGGGGAGGCGGATATTGCAATTGTAACCATCAGAGGAATTGATGGCCAATGATTTAACCAATCTCACTATGAAAATGAAGCCTCTATGAAAACCCAAAAGGATGGGGTTCAAAGAGCTTCCAGGTTGGGGAACACATGGAGATTTGGGGACAGTGGCGCCCTGGAGAAGGTGCGGCAACTTGGCACTCTTTACCCATACCCTGGCCCTATGCATCTCTTCCGTCTGTCTGTTCCTGAGTTATATCCTTTTATTTATTTTTTAAAGACTTATTTATTTATTAGAGAGAGTGTGTGAGGCCTGGGGGCCAGGGGCAGAGGGAGAGGGAGAGAGAGAATCTTAAGCAGACCCCATACTGAGTGCAGAGCCTGAGGTGGGGCTCGATCTCACGACCCTGAGATCACAACCTGAGCCAAAACCAAGAGCTGGACACTCAACCAACTGCACCACCTATATCCTTTTATAATAAACCAATAATCGAATAAGTAACATGTTTCTTTCAGTTCTGTTAATTAGTAAATTAATCTAACCCAAGAGCAGGTCATGGGAACCTCCCACCCATAGCAGGTTGGTCGGAAGCCCAGTTGACAACCTGAACTTGCTACCAGTGTCCGAAGTGGGTGGGGAGGACGGTGGTGCAGTCTGGTGGGACTGAGCCCGTAACCTGTGGGGTCTGCCACTATCTCCAGGTAGGGGGTGTTAGAATTGAGTGGATTGCAGGACACTCAGCTGGTGTCTGAGAACTGGTGGTGGTGGGGAACCCACACACTTATTGGAATTGGGTGCACAATCTTATCCCGACACAAGTACCTGCTGGAGGCTGTCTGCTGACCGCCTTGCCCTAACTGAAGAGACATCTGAGCAGCATGTTTCTATGTCTTCTAGAACATGAGGAAAAAACTAGAAACCCTCTTGAGACAACAAAAGAATGTGAACAAATAGAGAGACGTCCTATGTTCTTTGATAAGGAAACTCAACACCATAAAAATGTTATGTTAGATGGAAATGCAATCCAAGAAAAATAAGTTATAGATGGGGAAATGCAATCCAAGAAAAATATCACCAGAGTTTTTGTTTGTTTGCTGGAGCTGAACAAGTTGAAGATGAAGTTCATTGGGGAGAACAGACAAGCAAGCAAAAGACAAGCAATTTTTAACATTTTGAAAATTGTTATCTATAGGAGGAGAGAAGGAATAGGACAGAGAGAGCAGGTTTATAGGGCAGTCTTCCTTGAACATACCTGTTTTATAGATTTGATGTAAATATTTTATGTATCTCTAAAACATTAAACTTTAAAAAGCAGCCCCTTAAAATAAGAGCCAAATGAAACAGATGACTCTCGCTCTGCCTCTGGGGTGTGACCTATCCCCATAGACAGCCCTATTCTAAGTGACTTTAAAGCATCACATCTTGCTTTTACCTACCGAGTGGGATATAGCCTCTGAACAAAAGAAACACCCCCGTCCCCCCCCAAAAAAGAGCTCAAACTGATTTTTGCTATTCATACTGTTGGTCATAGTTTTTGTAGCATTTTTCTGGAACTACTATGTGTGTATTCGTGGGATAAAAAAATAAGCAATTATGTTCGAGTCAGTGAAACTGGGATTTTTGGAGTGGGAGAAGGAAGCATAGTGTAAAATCAACATGCTTAACAAAAACTGTGTAGGTCTGTAATTTGCTAGTGCTGGCCACTGAACAAACCTGGAAACAATGACTAATCCAGAAACAAGATGCATTCCCAGCTCCCAGTCGTGGTCACTAATATTATTTCTCACTAAAAGGAAGCCAGGCATCCTTGGAGAAATAACTGACCCCAGATCTGGGGCAGGCAATGTGAAGGAGAGTCCGGAACATCTGTCACACCAGAAGGCAAGGAAGTTATCAAAGACTACTAGAGTCATGGCGAGTGAATTCAGGAGTAAAGAGAATCTCACGGCCAAAAATTGGATAATTTGAGCATCAGTAAGATTAATCATTTCAAAAGATCAAAACACATCAGGGGCGCCTGGGTGGCATAGCGGTTAAGCGTCTGCCTTCGGCTCAGGGCGTGATCCCGGCATTATGGGATCGAGCCCCACATCAGGCTCCTCCGCTGGGAGCCTGCTTCTTCCTCTCCCACTCCCCCTGCTTGTGTTCCCTCTCTCACTGGCTGTCTCTATCTCTGTCAAATAAATAAATAAAATCTTTTAAAAAAACCACATCAAATATGTTAAAATAGTAAGCTTGTAATGATAGGAGAAACAAAACATAACATTCCTCATTGGTCACCTTTGGGGAATACTAGGAAACCAACTCTGTTTGGAAAACTGGCAAATTAAGAGAAAGAATGAAGCATTTATCCTACCATTCCCATATGAACCATAACTTGGGATAGCCAAATAGTTGATGAGGGGAATTTTCACTCTATTGAAGGATGCCAGTTTATGAAGAAATGGTAGAAATAGAATATTACCATTTAGCAACCTCCAAGGAATTAATAGATTGCAGCAATAACCATCAAAGGCTGCTAACATCTCAAAAACCGACAACCAGATACCATGTGCCTCCTGATGGAAACACATAGCTCCCCTATGAAGTAGGCTTTCCCCCCAAATTAAATGTAAGTCAGATTAAGTCTTTAGATCTAACTACCAATTTATGAGAAAAACAGTGGACAGAGGAACATGTCAAATGACACCATGGAGATGTAAGCGGCAAAATCCATACCATGGGATATCAGACTGGACAAACAACTGGGTTTCTTCACAATAATAAAAGTGCAGGTGGGGTGGGAGCAGGGCATGACCCTAAATGACCAGAGTCCTAAGATTCTTAGATGGAGACCCTGTTGGCCACTCTCCATGTCAAGTTTTATTTCTTATATATTGGAAGAGTTTAAGCAGTATTTGGATTTTCTGTTCTTTAATTTTTTTCTAGCATTGTCTTGTGAAGCCATCTGGACAGTATTTTATTTGTTTTGGAGGTAGCTCTTTGACAATTTTTTTCATTTCATCCCATGTTAACTGATCTATTTTAGATTTTCTAGCTCCTCTGGGGTCATTTTCAGTCATTTGTATTTTCACAGGATATTGCTAATTCCATCTAGGTACTCACCTGTATTTGCAGAAAGTTGAACAAATAGTAGGTTGAACCATGAGTTGCCATCAATAATTTCATACGGTTCCATCTAATAATTTTTTTTGAGAAAGAGAGAGTGGGGGGAGGGCGGGGTCTGGGGGTCCCAGCCTGGGGCTGTGGGGATGGTTCACAGAGCTTGGTGTTCCTGGGGCAAGATCGACAGGCTACCAACAGGCTACTGCCGAACCTTTATACCCCAAAAAATATAAGAACGAGGGAGCCAGGGGCTGAAGGCAGCCACCCCGATTTTAAAAATCATGATCCTTCGCTCTGCTCCCAGACCTGAACCCATTTTCAGATCCAAAACCTACTAGATAAGTAGCCAGTCCCCTAGGGGAAGAACCCCATGATGTCATGACAAGTATGTACCATGACGGTTCCCTGAGTCCTTCCCCAGAGGGACCTGAGGCCATTCACTCAGGTGACCATACACTGGGAAGAGAGAGTAGCCAGACTGAGAGAGCAACTTAACATGGGGCCTGAGTTGACACTGATCCCAAAAGACCCAGCACAGCCCCCTGTTAGAGTGGGGGCCTGTGAGAGGCAAGTAACAAATGGGGTCCTGACACAAGTCCAGCTCACAGAGGCCCTCCGTGTCCATGCGCCCTCCCTGCAGTCATGCCCGCAGGCCCCGGGTGTATTCTCGGAACTGATACACTTGGCAGCTGGAGCAGGTCTCACCTGAATACCCCTCAGGTGCCCCAACTGACCATGACCCAAACTCACCATCTGCCCTCAACACCTGCTTCTCCTGGATTCCTATCTGAGAAGACCACTGTCCAGCTGGTCACCCAAGCCATCATGCGATGGTGCCTGGGGATCCGGGTCTCTCCTCAAACCCCAAGAGGGTCACCGAGCCAATAGAGCCAACACATCCTGCAGAATCGTTCCCAAACCAGGGATGGCCCTCAGGGTCAGGCCGGCTTTGCTTCTGGTTGATAGGCAGGGCAGAGATAAGTGAAAGCTTGGGTCAACATACACCTACTCTCTGCACAACTATTCATCCCAGAGAGCAGTGACTTTGCCAGTGGCTGTTTCTCGACCCAAGGTGACACCGAACAACATTCAGGCAGTGTCCACATGGCCTCAAACCCCTGCACTGGGATGACTTTTCCTTTTCAAATGTCTGGCCAATTCAGGAGTCACCTTCCTGGGGCAGACTGGGTGGGCAGTTTGCCCACAGAGACTGTCCCGGAGAACTTTCTGGATGCTGCTTCCTAAGCAGAATGCCCTTGTTTGAAGCAAGTTCCATGGGTCACTCTCTCTCTATTCTTTAATAAGAACGTTAAAAAACACTCAGATAAATTCTGGACAGAGTGATTTCTCAGAGGGATTTTGTAAGTAGTACATGTTTTAGCTCTGAAAATATAATTTATCTTCTAGAAAGGGGCACACAAATCTTACTGTCACTTAATGACAGGAGACAGCACTCTGTTTTGCTTCCCAGATGGAAAAAGAAAATAAGTCATGAATGTAGTGTCATGTGTGGGGGTGCCCTGGTCCTACAAAGGGGGTCCCCACCCCGGCCCCACCTGGGACAGGCCCTCCAACATTCTGGACAACCAGCCTTTCTGGAAGCCCGAGTGTGAGAGCAATTGCAAAAGTAAATCATCTCCTGTTTTATCTTCTAATGGTTTCTGTTGGTTTACAAGAAAGCTCAGGATATGTGTAGTTTTTCTTTATGCGGACATCCTAGGGAATGCCCTTGCTAGTGCAGTAGGGTTTTTTAGCTGATTCTCTTGAGGATTGTGTGTCTCCATCCATCAGTAAATAATGACAGTGTTGACTCCCCTTTGTCAGTGGCTATTTATCTTCATTCTGTTTTCTGCCTTCCAACAACTACCATGGAGATTCCTCCAGTTATTTGAAATGATGAAAACAGTGCTGAGCACAGGTGGATGGGCTTGGCAACACAGCAGGAGCCATCACAGATGTTTGGATGGATAGGATGCTAGCCTGGCATAGGATGGAAATAGGAAATAGCTGAGGCCGCATTAGGTAAAGACGTGCCTACGGCTCCTGGTCCTCTCCTCTCCCCTTCCTGAACACTTCAGTCCAAAGCCCATAGGTGGTGCTGCAAGGCAGGTGCCCCCCCCCACCCCAGGGATCAGAAGGAGCTGCTGGGCAGGGTAAGATGTCAGAGTCCAATCACAGAGAAAACGGGGTCTTTGAAGGTTGGGGGGAGCAGGCTGCATGGATGTCAGAGCCCAAGAGGGTGAAGAAGGCATTCAGGCAAGGAGGTGGCCCGAAACAGAGCAGAATAGGGGATGCCACATAATGGGGGTGGTGTGAGGTATCAGAATCCAAGCGAGGGCAGGAGGCATCCACGTGGAGGGAGGGGCAGCTCAGTGGGTTGGAGCCCGAGCCAGGGGAGGAGGACATCCATGTGGGAGACAGCCTAGGCAGGGTGTCCAGCAGGGTCAGGATACCTGGCCCGGCACAGGGTCAGAGAGAGGAGCATCTGCTTAGGGCAGGAGGCGGTGGCAGTGAGGAGAGACTGGTTACATATAGGGACGTTGATCTAATAAGTAAACATATAAGGATAATGGAGGCAGGTTTCTCACTGTCACAGAAGTGAGTTTACAAATTTGGAAAGAGGGAAACTTGAGCAAGCCGTAAAGGGTTGAATTGGATTAGAAAGTACCTGTGTGAACCTGGGGTTTGGAGATAGACAGATGATAGCTAGCTAGAGATGATAGATAGATGATAGATAGATAGATAGATAGATAGATGACAGCTAGCTAGAGATGATAGATAGATAGATGATAGATAGATAGATAGAGATGATAGATAGATGATAGATAGATAGATAGATAGATAGATGATAGCTAGCTAGAGATGATAGATAGATGATAGATAGATAGATAGATAGATAGATAGATAGATAGATGATAGGTAGTTGGATGGATAGGTAGATGATTGATAGCTGGATGGATAGATAGATGATAGATAGATAATAGACTGATGTACATTCCCTAGTCCTGCCCACTGAACGAGTCAGGGATCAGCAACGCCCTCAAAGCAGTGAGCACACCCAGCACCTGGACTTTGGCTTTTACATTTCATTCTCCATGGAAAGAAACTCACATTCCTTGGAGAAATAATTGACTCCAGGGCTGGGACAGAGAACATATAAAAGCAGCCAGCAGCCCCCCTGAAGGGATTCACGGGTCACTGTGATGGATCAGCTGAAGATTGTGCTGACCCCTGAAACTGCAGTGTTACAAGCACCCTCGCCCTTGAAGTTTTAAAGCAATCCATTTAATTAGTTAACTTAAAACTCGTATTGCATTGCTGTAACATACTGAATAACATAGAATAAGGAATAAGGTCTCCTAACTCCCCACTGGCACCGCTACCCCCGGGCCCTGCCGATGGCGTGACTCTGCTTCTGCTTCCTGCTCTGCGTCTGGACCAGCTCAGGCACACACTGAGTCTGCATGTTGGTTTTTTTTTTTTTTAAAAAAACGGGGTAGTACTATGTAATCTTGTTTACAACTAGCTTTTTCCACTTCGGAATATCCTGAAGGCCGACCACCCAGGTCAACCGAAACGCATCTCCACTCTTCCCACGAGAAGTGCAGTGTCTCGGGGCCCGCGTGCAACACCATTTGTTCAAACAGCCCCCACTCGAGGATTCTCGGGGAGTTCTAGTCTCACTATAAACCAAATCAACGTCATTTTACTTTGAAAAAGAGAGAGAGGAGAGTTAAGGAGACCCAAAAGAACTCCGGTTGGAAGATGGGCCCTGGGAGGAAATATTTGCAAACTTTCATATCCTTAAGGAAGAACCACTTGAGGGTTTGAAACCCCTGAAAAGTTTCTGTGTCAGGAATTAGCTGTGCCCGAAGGAAAAACTCAGGCCAAAGCTCCTGCTATTTTCAGCTGCAGAACACAAGCCCCCAGCTGGACTCGCAGACGAGGCCTGGTGAGGGAATACTGGCGTTCAGCTGTGCTCGGCCCCCCTGCACCCACACCCCTTCCCAGCAGGGGCGAATTCAGAAGAATCCGGGGCCCTGTGCAGCTTGGATGGGCGCAGGTATAATTACGTCCCCCGCTGTGCCCTTCCTGCCCGGGGCTTGTTGTATTCAAAGAAGCAGCTCTCTGCCATTGTGTGGGGCCGGCAGCTCTCTCTTGGAATAAAGAGCCCAGCTGTTTCCCTTCCCATCTGTCTCACTCTGACCCAGTGTCAAAATGCAGATGGCACAGATAATGGGCGATCGTGCCCCCGGAAGGGTAGTTTCGAAGGTGGCAACAGAGAGCAGTGGAAAGATCTCTGGACGTCACATCTAAGAGGAGAGGGGTGCTTGAGCTGGCCCGGGGCCCTGTCAGGTCACTCGCCCCCTTGGGGCCTCGGACTTCTCATCTGATCCGACCCGGAGTGCCTGGCAGGGCAGCGCAGGGCGTGACTCAGGATCACGTCCTTGTGGGCTCCATCTCCCTTCTCCACGGGCCTGAGCCAGAGGGAGCACGAGGGGCTGCCATCGCCAGAAGGGGAGAGCACCTGAGGGTTGGTGAGAGATGTCATCCGAGGAGGCCAGTGAGGAGCTCCAGGGGAACAGAACTGGGCAGGCAAGTCTTGGGCCAAAATGGAAGACAGAGAAAGGGAGCAGGATTGCAGGGAAAGTTGGAACAGGCAGGCCCATGAAGAACAAGAGGGCAACCAACACCGTGGGCCGGCGTACCCAGAGCTAGCTGTGTGGGTCAGCTGGCCCAAAGCAAAAAACAAGGCCACAGGGTCACCCCCTGCCAGCCCCCCTTCACTGGGCCAGTGTACCACACCCCACAGCCTGAGCCAGGCTGCTCTGGGGCACAGTCCTGGTGTGAGCAGACTTGCCCTTGGCCTGTGGGGGTCACCTCGCCCAGAAATGCCTACAGGCTGTGCCTACCTCCTCTCCCCTCCCTGGACACCCCTTCACCCATGACTGACCTATATGGGGGAACAAAAGACCAGAGTGCTTCCTAAACAGTTGAGAGAGCCCTTCTTCCTCTCTTTCTCCTTTCTGCTGCTTTGACTGTGAACACAATGGCTGGAGCTCCAGCAGCTATTTCAGACTAAGAGGTTGCCTTGAGATTGGGAGATGCACAGCAAAACGGAAGACAGAAGGAACCCGGGTTCCTGAAGGCTTCATGGGGTCACCACACTGGCTCTGAGACACGTAATGTCTTAGCCTGTTGGAGCTGCTTTAACAGACTACCATAGGCTAAGAGACTTACAGACAACAGAAATTTTTCTCTCCCAGTTCTGAAGGCTGGGAAGTCTGGGATCGAGGTGCCCACAGATTCGGTGTCTGGTGGGAGCCTGCTCTCTGGTTCACAGACGGCTGTCTTCGCCCTGTGTCCTAACAGGGCAGGAGGGGTGAGGGAGCTCTCTGGGTCTCTTTTACAAGGGCACTGACCCCATCCATTCGTGAGCGCTCCATCGTCATGACCTCAGGACCTCGCAAAGACCCCACCGCCTCACACTGTCGCATGCAGATTCCGCTTCAACATATGAATTTTGGGGGGACACAAACATTCAGTCTATAGCAGCTACTCCAAACTGTTATGTGAGCTAAGCCTGATTCACTCGCGGTGAACCGCATCCTAACTGACATGGTCTCGGCCATTCCCGACCGTTCTGCTCACAAGGAGAGTCCATTTGTACCCTTTGTTCTGTGTTCTCGTATTTAACGTGACTTCCTTGGCATCTAGTAATGAGTTACACTATGTTTTATTGGACTTGGTTATTTTTCTCCTTTAGAAGCGATAAAACCTGAGGGATTCTTTAAGAACGTAATATCGGCCAACACCGTCTTCCAAAAGTTAAATATTTCAGGAGTAACAAGGGTCTCTCTGACCCAAACAGTGATGATGCTAAGGGTCAAGTGGAAATGGACACCAGTCTGCTCGCCTCTGGGACTGACTGCTCCCCTGCCGCCGACGGCACAGCCTCCCCCAGACCCACTGCCCACTTGTCAGTTTGGAAGTTATACCTGCTGTCCCATGGGGAGGGAACTTCAGACGAGTCAGGGGAACCACAATCGGGTCACAGCTGAGGGGCCTTGGCACCTCCCATTGCTCCCAGGGCCTCAGTTTCCTCGCCTGTAGAGAGAAGGAGGCTTGGCCCCTCCTGAGATGAACGCTCAGGGACTTTATGGTCACGTTCATAGCTGCACGGCTGCCAGGGCGCAGATCACATTTTCATGCAAGGTGAGGCTCCCCAGGCGTTGTGAGAGGAGACACGTGCGCAGAGCGAGGGGCTGCCCCCTGGAGCGATCCTACAGCTCGCTAACCATCCCAGCACCGACTCACCAGCGAAGCCAACAGTTCTTGGCCCCGCAGGCCCTGAGAGGCAGTGACAGTCACCTTTCCACTATCCCCATGCAACAGACAGAGGGTCACCCTGCGGGACTGGTTGTCTAAAAGCAAACAGATATCTGCTCAGTGTTTGTTAGCATGTTAGCATTTCACAAAATCCAAGAAATGACTCGCTCTTGGCTTCTTGCATATTTTCCCCACAATCCCCTCGGTGCACCCATGGCTCATGAACCCAGAGTCAAAGAGGAGGGATAGAAGAGGAGTCTACCACGTCCTCAGCGTGAAGGTGGCAGAGAGGCCCGGCCTCATGACCCCCAGCCATGGCTGCACCCAGGGCCGGGCAGGGCCCAGGTCTGGGAAGGACCCAGGCAGCCGAGCAGGGCTGCTTGGACCTTTCCCCAAACCCACCTGGTGGAATACACAGAAAACAGTTGAATACTATACAGGTGTCAAAAGGAGTGGAATTTTGATGGATGCTGCAACATGGATGGACCTGGGAAACATGCAAAGTGAAATCAGCCAGACACAGAAAGACAAATCCTGCGGGAATCTACTTCACTGAAGTACTCAGAGCAGCAAATGCATAGACACAGAAGACAGAGTAGAGGTTGCCAGGGGCTGGGGGCCGAGGAAGGGAGAGCTGTTGTTTGATGGGGACAGAGTTTGAGACAATAAGACAGTTTGGGGTATCGATGATGATGGTCTCACAGCAACGGGAATGCTTTGAATGCCACCGAATGTCACCACTTACAAATGGTTCAATTGATAAATATCACATTATGTATATTTGACCACAAATCAAAAAAAAAAAAAACCTCATGGGCTGGGAATGGGCCCTGGGTCTCGGCATCAGAAGTGGGGAGGGCCGTGTGTCAGGCTCGGGGTGCCAGCTTGGGAAGGCCAAGTCTGGGCTCACCACACAGTGGGGCGCAGAAACGTGGCAGGGCCGGGGTCTCGGGAGGACCTAGAGACGCCGGACCGGGGGCTTTGCCGTTGACCAAACTTGGCCTCCGGGTGCCCCCAGCACCGCCCAGGGACCCACAGCTCACCCGGACAGAGGCGTCCTCGGCAGATTAGGCAAATGAGCAGCCCCGGCCTATTCCTCTGCCACCAGTGGGTGACAAATGTTCATTATTAAGGAGGAAAGCGTCCATTTGTCATTCTTGACATGAGAAGTCCAGAAGGTCTCATCGACCATGGAGTTCCCTTCCTACGGGAAGTGACAGGCCATTTAGCAAGGCTGCACTGGGATCTCGTACAGCCATTCAATTCACACGAAGCAAGCACAGCTTGGGGATTGAAGCAATATAATTTTAGCACTTAATCGCTTCGCTTCCTCATTGACAAGACAGCTGCATCCGATGCAATTTGTCATTTCATTAGGCAATAAATATTGAAAACAGCAAATAAACCACGGTGTGCAAGCACCGCCCAGCGGCCCGCGAGCACATGCAGAGCCCCCCCCCCCACACTTCTTCCTCCAAATCAGATGAAACCACGTGTTCGGGTCCCATCAGCCACCACCACCCCCACCAACCACAGGTCCATGCTGTGGGCCAGCGTGACACCAAATTGCCCGTCCCTTATGATAAAGACAGGAAGCCACCTTTGTTGGGTCCCTGGCAGACAACCCCTGGAGAAAGCAGCATTGATTCCCTGCCTCGCACGGTGCAGGACATCGTGATGCGCGGAGCATCCCCTGTGCCACATGGAAGGCGGGGCTTCAAGGGAGGAGAGAATGTGGGGGGCGGGGGGGAGGTTCTGGACACAATGGAGGGAGCTCAATGACCCGGGGCCCAGGAGGCTGGGCTGGGAAGGATCAGGAGGGGCCGTGGTGGCAGATGGACATTTATTCTGGACCAGGGGATAAATGAACGTAAAGGAGAACCCGTCGCCTGGCCTGGGACTGTGAGGAGCCCCCCGACCACTGGGAGAAGGTGGGCTGACCTCTCAAAGCTCTGCAGGGACGAGGCTTGGACGAGGACTCTCTCTCTGTCTCTCACACACACACTCCGTTACTCAGCTCTACTCACTCTCGCAGAGTTGTTTGGGGTGACTAAGGCAGGACAGCCCCTGCCAGTTTCCTGTAGGCTGAGGAAAATGGGACGAGCAAATGGTAAGTTCTGCCAGTGAACACCTGCTCTGACTGTGGGCACGTCCAGAAGGGGGAAAGCATACATGAGGCCAACATGAGCATCGCAAAGGGAAGAGCAGGAAAAAACACCTGCTTAACACTGAATAAACATTCACCCTGTGCTATGCATCCATAGGTTATCCCATTTCACTCCGAGACAGCCATGTGAGATAGGGGCCTTTACCTCCAGAGAGGTTAAGTCACCTGCCTGAGGTAACACAGCCATAAGTGATGCAGTTGGGACTTGAACACAGTTCTGTACTTTTTTCCTCAGCACAGACAGCGTAACTTCTCCCCTTAACCCTTCAACCCAGAGTGACAGGCTCAGTGCTCCCTCCACTCCTCCACCCAAAGTCAGGTCACAGATCTAGTAGTAGTCATTTACACTTTAGTGTAAATTTAAGTCCCTGTGCTACTTGTCCCAGAAGTAATTTGCATGTTACAGCTCCACTGCAATGGGAGTTGTCTTAGTCAGCTTGGTCTCCTGGAACAAAATACCAGAGACTGGGTGGCACAAACCACAAACACGTATTTATCAATTCTGGAGGCGAGAAGTCCAAGATCAGGATGCCAGTATGGTCAGGCTCTGGTGAGACCTCTTCCTGGCTTGTAGATGACTGCCTTCTTGCTAAATCTTCACATGACTGAGAGGGAGGGCACTCCAGGCACTTCTTCTTGTAAAGGCTCTCATCCCATTGTGAGGCCTCCCCCTCGTGATCTCACCTAGACCTCACCACCTCCCGAAGGCCTCACCTCCAAATACCATCACTTTGGGGCTCAGGTCTTCAACACGTGAACAGGGGTGGGGCACAAACACGCGGTCCATCCTCGGAATGGAGTTTGTGAAAGAAAGCCAGGCACGAGTGAGCAGAGGCAGGAAGACGGCTGTAGCACCCTTGAACTCCTCCTATCAGAGAAGCCAACACTCGTGCTCCCACCCGGGCAGCCGTCTCCAGTCTTCAGCAGACCACGGCCCATTTGTCCAAGCAACACCATCAATCAACTGCGAGAGAAGATGAATGATCCCAACATCCTTTTGAACCTATTTTTCTTTTTTTAACTTTCTCTTTTATACATACACATGTAATTTTTACAAAAATGCTTTCCTGGGAACATGTCAGTCATACCAACCAATCATACTGTTTTATTGGTGTTCATTCATTCTTTCTCTCTTTCTTCCTTTCTTTCCTTCCCTCCCTCCCTCCCTCCCTCCCTTCCTTCCTTCCTTCCTTCCTTCCTTCCTTCCTTCCTTCCTTCCTTCCTTCTTCACTTTTGGTTTGCCCCTTCCCCCACAACTGTATCTGTCAGTTCTGTTGCTCTGGAAAACCCAGCCTAAGACAGACTTGAAAACCCAGAATAAAATACCCATAAACCCAAGTTGAGCATTTAGCATATATCCATCCATAGTTTCCTCACACCCATACAATCCTTTCCAGAAAAACACACTTGGTAGCCGGCATGTTCACTGAAGGTTAATTATGGAATTTCTTAGAAAAAGGCTATACAAATTCTATCAATTCTACTTCCTCTATACCCCCATCCTTCCATCCTGTCCAATCCCACTGTGTCCCCCAGGTAAAGCCCCACCCCCACCCCGTCAGCAGCCTCTCTGATCTGTCCCCTTGGAGCCACCTGCCCAGCCTCTTCCCCATCCCCACAGCTCCCACCCCGCTCCCAGCACATCATCTCTGTGCTCCAAAGGAAACTTCTGTGTCTTCTTCAAACACCAAGTCATCCTGAGGTATGAAAAAACATTACACAAGAAGTTAAAACAAAATGGAAGTTTCAACAGAGCAGGGACCATGCTCCTCTGGGGTCACCACCTAAATAAACACCTGGGACCTGGCCTGTCACAGGGCAGGTGCTCCCTGATCTTTGTGGAACTGACATCCTTAGGGAAGGATATCAGTTTATCTGGAAAGTGGAGGGGAAAAAATCAGGAGGATCTGGACAATGGAGTCAGAGGCCGTGAGGATGATTTCAATCTGGGAGCTCTGGCAAGATTATTCGGTCCTCACTGCGGTTGATCCCTGTGCCGGGGGCCTGTGTGAAGGGACCTCTAATCACCACGGGGGAGGTCTGCCAAGAAGCGAGGTCTGAATTTAAGCCCCTTTCAAGATACATGTGACTCACAACTTGTATTAGAGGCTGTGTGGACACAAGGTTGGAAGTTCTTGCAAAACTCAATTTATGATTCAGAATCATAGCAAGAAGAATTTGGAAATCACTGGCCTGGGGAATTACTTGAAAATGCTAGAAATTGAAATGATTGATCTGTTACCAAAAAAAGCACCCGAGAGGGAACACGGAACCAAGCAGAAATCCATCTTTAATTCAAAAACGTCTTCCCCCTCAAGGAGCAAGAAGAACTCTCCCTTGTGAATGATTTACAGCCCCTGGAAAACTCACAGGCAGAGCGCGAAAGACCAATGGACAGCAGACCTGTTTCCTTGGAAGCTGGGAGCTGGGAGCTGGGAGCTACAGAAAGATAAGACACAAATCAGCTTTCAGGCTAAGAGAAAGATTGGAGCCCAGCTTCTAGATTTGACAGATAGGACTCTTATGCGAAAACCTCTGAAACAGACCAAAGTGATAGCGAGGTGTCTTTGAGGGAAAACCAGACGTTGTCCAACCCTGGGTGTTCTCACTCTATGGGGTTTCCAGCCTTCATTGAATTTAAGCAATTCTACAGTTCCCTCAATTGTAACTTGGATTGCTTTCTGTTTGCCTTGGGTTTCTTCTGCCTGGAGTTGACCTTTTTGAACTGATCCTCTTAGCCCATTTGGGCTGTCATCATTCAAATACTGCAGCCTAGGTGGCTCAGAATCAACAGAAATGTATATCTCACAGTTCTGGAAGCTGGGAAGTCCAAGATCAAGGCCTGCTTTCCGATTCCTAGACAATCTTTTCCTTCTGTGAGGAGCACGGTAGGGGGAGGAAGCTGGAGTTCTCCAGGGCCTCGGTTGTAAGGACATTAATTCCATTAAGAAAGCCTCCTCCCCACCCCACCCCCCACCTAATCCCCTCCCAAAGACCCCACCTCCTGATACCACCACACTGGGGCTTAGGATTTCAGCATAGGAATTCAGGGGTGGGAGGCGATGCAAACTTTCAGTCTATAGCGCTGATCAATGCCCCTGGGCTTTGGATCATCTTTGCTAAGTGATTAACTCTAATGTCTAAGTCCACTCGTCTCTTAATCCCTAAAAAGACCCCAAGGTATCTGAGATCTGTGCTGAGGTGCCTAGACAAAGAGCATTGTCTAAATTTATCCACTGCAACTTCAATTCATTTCCACAAGACCCTTTTCAAAACTTACTAATGAAATTGCAAAAATGTTAACATCAATTTCAGTTAGCCCGCTTAAAATCCAGAATTTTGTGCAAGAAAGAGTGCTCCGTGTTTACGAAAAAGGTGCAAATATCAAACTGGACTGTCTTTGTGCAACTCTTTGAAACGTACAATGAATGGAAAGACATTTTGCTGTTGACAAACCCCAGAGGTTCCTGTCTGGTTTCTTTTTTTTTCCATTGCTCTCTAAAAATTTATGGATTCTACAATCTTAAAAATATATCTTAGTACACAACAGAGCCCCCAAATGGAGCAAATGTTCACTATTAGACGGATGGTTCCACCATATTCATTTTACTTCGGCTTTGTCCCCTCTCCCACTCACGTCTGCGTCGTTATAATTTACCTTAGTAAGTGCATCTGCCACATCTCTCACCATTACCCTAGCAGTATTTTTTAAAATTGTCCCAGCACAGAAGAACCTCTCAGATGGGGAATTAAGGAAATTACAAGCTTGTATTTTTTCAGTAATGGTTTTTCAGATCTGTGGAAGGGTAAGGCAGCCCCATAATGAATTCAACATTCCCAGGCATCACTTCAACAATTACCAAAGAAATGAATCCAATTTACCACTGCATTCTTTGGAGCTGGATACATAGGAAAGAGACAGCTGCTCTGTTTCATGCGGCCCAGAATCCAATGCAGAGCCAACAGAATGCTGGCTTCGAGGGGCGCAAGATAGAATTTCAAAGCCTTGATAATAATGAATTTAAAAGCACGTTTTTCCCCCATATAACTATGGTGTGAAGCTATCCCTTAGGAAAAGACCGCAAAATTGTGTTCTTAACTGATAAGCTCTACAGGCACATTTTTATTTGCAGAACAGGAATTACCCAGAAAACAAGATTTCGCCATGCTTCCCCCCATCCGCCTCCCCTGAAACATCCGTTGTCTGTAATTTGGCCAAAAGAACATGAAATAAGTAGTACTGAAAATTCCACCAAGTCAATATTATCATGCCTTTTCCCTGCTTGGCTGACGGAACTCTGACAGCTTCCCCTCAACTAAGTTTTTAAGAAATTTTTTTATTGTGATAAAATACACATAACATAAAATTGACTATCTTCACCGTTTTGAACGTACAGTTCAATGATATTAAACATAATGTGCCACGATCACCATCCATTTCCGGGCTCCTCTCGTCTTATAAAGCTGAAACTCTATCCCCATTCAACAAGTCCCCTCTCCCGACGGCAGGCGCTAGAACCCATCATTCCACTTTCTGTCTACGATTCGGACTATTCTAAGTACCTCCGTAAATGGAATCACCCAGTGTCTCTCTCTTTGTGTCTGGCTTATTTCACTTAGCACAAGTCCTCAAGATTCATCCGTGTTGCTGTATATGGCAGAATTTCCTTCCTTTTCAAGGCTGAATAACATCCCATTGTAGGTAGAGACCACATTTTGGTCATCCGTTCCTCTGTCAATGGACCCACGGATTGCTTCTGCGCCACAGCTATCGTGAAGAACGGTGCTGTGAACATGGGCGTATATCCACACGACGGGAAATTTTCACCCACAAAAAGGAATGAAGTACCAACGTGTGCTACCACATGGGTGAATCTCGAGAAGGTTCTGTTAAGTGAAAAAAGGCAGAAACAAAAAGCCACATAGTGTTATGATCCCACTTACATGACATGTTCACACTAGACAAATGCATAGAGACAGGAAGATTAGGGATTGCTGGAGATTTGGGGGGTGGGCGTGGGGGTGGAGAATGAGGGCTAATAGGTACGGGGTGAAAAAAAGTGTTTTGAAATTCGGTGGTGGTGATGGTTGCCCAGCTTGGTGAACATACTCGAAACCACTGACTTGCACACTTGAAACAGGCGAGCCTCACGGCATGTACATTCCAGCTCAATTGCCCTTTCAGCTTGCACCTGCTGGGAAGAGCTCTCCTGGGGGAAGCGGAGCCCCGGGAGAGGAGGACAGGGAATGTAACCGGCTTCAACCTCAGGCACACAAGCACATCTGAGTCTCTGGGAGAAAGCATCAAGACATGGGAGGGTGATTCCTATAGACGTGAACACTTGAGAAGCACTGGCCTAAGCCGTTAGCTTCCTAGGGTAAAAAAAGGGGAAAAAAGGGTTTCATTTCCTTTATTCTAACACACAGTGTGGTGTTACCAGAAGCAATGCTTCTGGGTAAGAGACACGTGAGCACGCGGACTACACAGATCAACACCTACCATAGGCTCGGGCCGCTACAGAGAAAAGCAGTTCAGATGAATGATTTGTGAAGACCGAACATTTATTGAACACCTATTAAATGCCAGGTTCTGGGCTAGGAGATTCACACGCATGATCTTCCTTAATCCGCATATAAGCCCTCCGAGTAGACTGTTATACCAGATTTCCAGGTGGTTCCAAGTCCATGAACACACAGAAGCACTTACTGTGGCTAACGGCACCCCTACCAACTGAGGGGCTGGCAGAAAAGAAAATTCAATTAAACTAACAGATGATTATCCTTCGTAATTGAACTATCCCTTTTAAAACTCACCTAATTAGAATTTATCAATTGCATATTGCAGTTGGACTCACTGACCGCACTTTTCTTCCAGAACATAATTAGGATATGCGTGTCTGCTTCCTCCAATGAGACCAATCATTGGCAGTTTTTCTCACTATCTTCGTAAATAAACCTCAGCCTCATTTTCTGACCCACTAAGCTGACATTTACAAGGGTAATTCTTTCCAGTCCTCACGCAGTGCCTCCTAATCCAAGAGCTGGGCAGAGCTGCTCAGAGCAATCCAGAAACAGAAATCTGTTCTCTGCCGCCATGCTGTTAGCCAGGCAGCCAGCATACCGATTGCCAACCTTGGTTACTGAGTTAGAGATCATCACCACTGAATGAGGAGTACCCACGGGAGGGGTACGGGAGGCATGGGATTCAAATCCCTGAGCCAAGGCGGAGGGTGTGCACTCCCTTCCCATCCCCATCATCAGCCCCACAGAGGGAGGGAGGGGAATGATCTCGGGCAACCAGGTGAGGGCGCGTTGGACATCTCCAAGCATCCCGGCACGTGAGCCCACAGAACCATCTGGGAGAAGACACTGCACCTGCCGTGTGCCCTCAGCCAAGTCACTCCATCTGGTGGCTCTGAAGTCCCCTGGCCAGAGCCAGTGCTCAGTGATCACAGTGACAGCTACCAAGGCCAGCCCCTCGCCAGGCACTGTACTAAGCTTGTAAACCTCCACAAGCACCATGAGGGACGTCAGTGTTCTTAGACAGCCGAGTCCATCAGAAACCCCTGGAGGACCTCTCATGACACAGGGCCCCACCCTGACATGGCTGCCAGACTTAGCAAGTGAAAATACAGGATACCCAGTCACATTTGAATTACACATAAGCAATAAATATTTTTTTAACGTAGCTATGCTCCAAATATTGGTTGGGTAGTATTCATCGTCTGTCTGAAATGCAAATTTCGGTGGATGCCTTGTCATTTATCTGGCAACCTCACCCCCCAGGTTTCCGGATCAGTGGGTCAGGGTGGGGCTTGAGAATTTGCATTTCCAAGAAGTTTTCAGGTGACACTGATCTTGCTGGCCTGAGGGCAGCACTTGGAGAACCTCAGAGGAAGGTAAGGTCATTATCCCCCTAGAACAAGGGAGCAGAATGAGGCACAAAGAGGTTCAGCAACTTCTTCAGGACCACGCGCAACCCTGACTGGGACCCAGCAGCCCGGCCCCAGGCCTGCTCATGAGCCAGCTACGTCACCCCAGTGAGAGCCACTTACTGGAGAAGGGACAGCGGCCACCCCTGGTGGGCTGCATCCTTACACGCTCGCTCCCTTAAATCTGTTCTGCACACAACGCCAGAATCATTCTTTTATTTTTTTTTTAGTTTTATTTTTGTGAAGATTTATTTATTTATTTGAGAGAGAGAACGTGCATGAGCAGGAGGGGCAGAGGGAGAGGGAGAGAGAATCATGACCTGAGCCGAAACCAAGAGTTGGATGCTTAACTGACTGAGCCACCCAGGCACCCCCAGTATAATTACTTTAAAACTGAAGTTGAATCGTGTCACTCCTCCGCTCAGAACCCTACGAGGCTCCCATCTTCCTCAGAGTAATATTCACGTCCTTACTGTGGCCCTCAAGGCTATCCGATGTGCCCTGGCTTCCTCTCTGATCTCATTTCCTTACACTTGGCCTTCTTGCTGATCTTTGGACACTTTGGGCAGATTCCTGCCTCAGGGCCTTTGCACTTCCTGTTTCCTCTGCTTGGATGCTTTTTCTCAACACTTGCCCATCAGGTCTGCGCCATGATGTCCTTCATCAGAGTCTTCCCCAGCGACCCCACCTAAGACAGCACCCTCCTTCATTCTCTGTCCCTTCATCCTGACATATTTCTTTACAGCACTTACCACCACGTGACATTTTATGTTTACTGGGTTCTTAGCTATATACCTGCTTATTATTCTGTCTTCATTCACTAAAAAATAAGCTCCATGAAAGCAAGCCATCTGTGTCGTTCACTGCCTGGAACAGTGCCGGCATCGGTTGGGTACTCGAGAAAAAATATTAAATGTGTGAAGAGATTGTACGTTATGTCCATCCCATCATCACCTGACCCATTATTGCCAAGAAATGATGCCAACTTGTTACACAAATCGAGTTAGACATTTTATGCAAAATGATCATTCAAAGTAGCTGTCAGAAATGTCTGAAAAATACTAATCATCTTTGGTTTTGGGGAATGCACAGATGGAAATATTAGTGGCACGCAGAGTACATCCCAGCCCCGCTTACCAAAAAACCTGTCTTCTTACCCTGCTACCGCTTGCTCAGAACTTAATGTGTTAATGCACATGGATTGTTCCCTAGTAGCAAGTCAACATTCAAGCAGAGGCCTGGAATTAAAACGTCTCTACTTTTCTTTAGCCAATGGTAGTTCTAATTATAGCATTCAGACTGGCATGCATATTTACTTACTCATCTCTCGTCCTGGCTTATAATTAAGAGTTAGCGCATTCTACCTTGGAAGATGGATGACACATTGTTACGCTGTGTTCTGGGGCTGTATGTGATTAGAGCAGGGTGGTTAGGGAAGCTTGGGGTGTTCTCTATTCCTATAATTATGCCGTCATCTGACATCTACTGTGCGTGGCCAGGACCATGCACCCGCACAGGGGGTGAACCCGCCATCTGTCTCCCATGGGAAGAGCATGCAGTTTCGTCTGGGGGAGCCAGGTGCCCCCCCCCCGTGCTGGTCCTCCCCCTGCCTGAACTGCCTGGGGGTGTCAGAGAAGCCCTCGGAGGGGCTCACTTCTCCGGCCTGCCAGGATAGCCAATAGCAGGTGCTCAATAAATACTTGTAAAAGGAAGGAAATGTGTGAATACATGAAATAATTCATGACGAGCACTCAGCCCCACTTCGGACACTCGTTTCTGGCAGCACGTCTCGTCCGACAGTGCCCCACAGTGAGAGGGTTCCTGCTGCAGAGGCACGAGATTCAAATCCTCCTGCATTCGGGTCAGCTGCCTGATCTCAGACAAATCACGGAATCTCTCGGAGCTTCGGTGTGCCTGCCTGTCACGTGGGATATAATCACAGTTGCCTTGCACGGCTGTTGGGAGGATGAAGTGAGGGGATGCACGTAAGGCACTTGGTGTCCTCTGATCTCCCGCCTTATGTGGTGCCCTCCCCCGTCCAGCTATGCCATCAGCTGTAGAGTCCACTCACAGCCACCAGAGGGCGACAATGAGCCCTGCCAGCTGGATTCTGCTCAGGTCACACTGAGGGCCTCATGTTCCTCTTACAACTGTCCTTGTTTCTTCCTCACAGATGGCCCTGATGTCCCAGCCAGGGCTCAGCCAGGAACAGTGGCTCTCACTGGCTCCAGGCCCCATGGTGGCAGCCTTGTATATTGTCCCCGACACCCCTCCCCGGACCAGCTCGGTGGTAATCTGCTTATCACAGCAGGGTTTGGAGTAAGAATTCAGAAAGTTCTCCCGTGAGGCTCAGGAGACACTCTCCTGGCTCTGGGAAGGCCCAGCCCTGCTCACAATCATGGACTTCTTACAGCATCACTCACAGTAGGCAAGACACAGAAACAACCCAAGGGCCCATGGAAGGAGGAATGGGTAAAGAAGACGCTGTATAGACATCCAATGGAGTATTATACACTGGGGAAAAAGAAGGAAATCCTGCCACTTGCTACAATGTGGACGTCCTTGAGGACGTCATGCTAAGTGAAATAAGGCAGGGAAAGACAAATACTGCATGGTCTCACTTATAGGTAGGATCTAAAAAAACCCCGAACAGAAAACGGTCTAATACACAGAAACAGAGTAGAATGGTGGTTGTCGGGGATGAGGGGAAGGGGGATGTGGGTCAAAGGGTACGCACTTTCCATCTTAAGAGGACTAAAATCTGGGGACCAAATGTCCAGCATGGTGACCACAGGTAGTAACGCTGACGATATACTTGCTCTGAGAGGACAGCACTTATGTTCGCACCACGGCAGCGACATGGTAATTATGTCAGGTGAAGGATGTGCTAACTCCCCTTATCGGGGTAAACGTGTGTATCAAATCGTCACCCTGTAAACCTCCAACTTACACTATGTCGTAGGTCAACTATTTCTCATAAAGCTGAGGGAAAATCAGGCACTTCCCCCTTCCAAGGGACAAAACGTTACCCTTCAGTGATCGTCCCTAGCCTGGGGGTCTTCTTAAGGACTTCCTTCCACTAGAGAATGTTCATGTTGCTTTGTTTTTAGGGTTTGACGCTGCCCTATAGGGAGAGCGCCATTGGTCAGCGTTCCCCGGGCCACCACACTGAGGGACTGAGGGACAGAGCTCCCTTCTGGCTGTGGGGCTGACTGCCCTGACACACTGTTCTAGAAACACAGGCGGGCGTGAGGACCAGCGTAGGTCAGCCATCCACCCCCACACCTCTTCTTTTCCACATTCACTCCAGACACTCACAGGATTCTCACAAAGACGGCCTTGTATCGGCCCTGAACTCCAACATGCTTCGAGGAAAACGCCACTTCCTGTCATAAAGAGCATCTCTGGATTGATTCCCAAATTTGATCTCCATTTGAGCATGCCAAGTTCTACAACCAATCATCTGGTTCATTACAGTGATCCAAACAACAGCGATGTGTGAAATTAATGTCGTTTGAGGCTTCACGGAAAATACAAAACAGTGTTTCTCAAACAGTGTTCCTCCCGGCTCCCATGGGGTCCAGAGGTACCTCACTGGGGTGGCTGGCGTTCCCTAGGGGCACGTTCAGTTTCTGTTTTCATTTGAGGCTGATCTGAAAACATCAGGGTGTGGAAACTCTGGGTCACCCAGGTAACCCCTCACCCCTGAGGATGGCTGCTAGTTCACGCACACCTTCCGACTACCGTACTGCACACTGCGCACGGACCAGACCCTGATGTCAGGGGCACCGGGACAAGACAGTCAGGGCCCTGACCTCGGGGAGCTTCCAGGCTAGGGGGTGGGCTCGATACTTGGGCAGTGTAAGGAAAAGTGTTTGCATTTCTTTCTCTCCTCAGATCCTGTTCCCCGGTGGCCATCTTGGCCTCGAGGCACATGCCAGGGAAGTTCCCACTTCAGGTAAGAGAAAGGTGTGGCATAGGCAAAACCTCAGCTTCCGGTAGGAATGTTCCAGCAAAGTGGATGTAAGAAGAAGGGATGGAGGCGGATGTGTGGGTAGGGGTCCTCGGTGTCCCGTCCCTTCCCAAGGCCAAGGACTCTGAGTCAGGTGGCTCTCTGGAGCTGCCTGGGGGAAAGTCAGAAGCAGAGGCAGGACCTCTTGCCCTGATTCCCAGCTGGGATTCTGAGAGAAGACCGCCTGTCCTGGTCCCACCCCCGCCTGGGCCAGGGTAAATGCAGACGTCTCCAGCAGGAGCTGACTCGGCGTCCCTGGGCCATGCTCTGCTCCCACGTACAGGACAGTTGAGCTTCCCAGACCACAAACGACAGCAGCCACAGACTTCTGCCACAAACCCACTGGGCCACCCAGGGGTAGGACCAGACCTGCCACCAAAGCCTTTACCCACTTAAGGGCAGACCGGGGATTCCCTCACCCTCACCCTCCTCCACGTCTGCACTCAGGATGGGGGAGGAGGAAGAGGAAGAGAAGGTCTGCAGGCTGCCCACGTACCTATCAAGAGACCGTATCCCCCAGAAGAGCCTATTCAAACCAGGAGACACGGGAGACTGGATTTATTCCTAGCTGGGTGTTCTGTCTAAGTCCATAACCTCGCTGTGAGTAGGAGCTGAACTGGGATTCCGATTGCTGTAATCAGCACCATTGGCTCATTACACCACCCCTCGACTTATCTTGAGTCTCTGAGCCCCGGGAGGAGAGTCTACAAAAGGAAGAAAGGAAGGCCAGAGAAACTTCTCCCTAAGGCCCTTCACAGAGAGGAAATCTTAGAGGCGTGGGTCACAGTGAGTCACAGGGCCACCCGGTTCTGCTCCCAGGCCAAGGCACCCAGAGAGGGCAATGGAGCAGAGCGCTTCCATTCTCCTCCCAGGCACAGAGCAAGTGTGGAGTGGAGCGTGGCAGGCCACTCCACCCGCCCTCTGTGAGCGGTCTACTTCCCCCGGCTTGTGCACGGACACCGCTGCCACAGGACTGGGCTGGGAATGCGCCCCAAGCTGGACACTGGTATGTAGGTCGATGATCAGGAATGTTTGAGAGATCAGCTCCCGCCAGGGGCAAGGACAGCAGGACTGGGCAGACCGGGAAGGCCTCAGCCAGAATCAGAGGGAGGCTGGGGTGGCCTGAAAGTCATCCTGAGCAGAGGTGGGTGGCCAGACCTCTAGGTAATGGCCACAGCCATCCGTGAAGGAGGTGGCCCCCAGGAGGGCACGAGCTGCTCTGTCCTATGATTCCTGGCAGGAGACTCAGCAGCCAGGCACCAACAGGCAACGTTCCTGGGGGTGGGGGCGCATAGCACCACTCCCTGAGGGGGACGGGTCAGTGACGAGGGGAGGCCAGGCCTTTGGGAGAGGAGGAGTGAGCCCAGGAGCAGAGGAGAGGCTCTCAGCCCATCTCCAGGCACGGCCAGCTAGTGGGGCCATCGTACGGTCGGTTGTGCCTTGACCCATGGGTACCAGTGCCCCCCGTACTGTCCTAGCGTGGTCCACTCTCCAGTTCAGTGAGCACCTGCCCCTGATGTCCCTTCCAGCATCAACAATCTCGATGGCCCTGATTTAATCTCTAGCGCTTAAAAGAACTGCGAAGAGTGTGGACATGCTCTCATGGGTTTGAATAGAGTGTTTGTGTGCAGACAAGAAACGGTGGTGTAACCCCACAATCTGTCCTTCCAAATCAACAGAGAAGTCCACTGCTCTTGAAAGGAATGGCCGGCTCTGCAGAGATGAGATCTAAATGCAGGCTTCCCAGGGAACCCACCCTGTGTGGGGAGATGGGCCCCAACACAACTCACGTGGCAGCCAAAGGAGGGTCTCTCCTTGGTGCACTGGGTGTTATACGCAACTAATGAATCATCGAGCTTTACATCGGAAACCGGGGATGTACTGTATGGTGACTAACATAATATAATAAAAAATCATTAAAAAAAAAAAAAAAGGAGGGTCTCTCCTCACAGACCCGTAATAAAAGGACAGGCTTGTTCCAACGACAATGATGCCCTTACCCAGAACATTCCAGAAACTGCCCGCGGGGTAGCCACCTCCAGATCCCATTTAAGAGCAGACATGGGAACTCGTCCTGCTGACATAGCCCATCCTGGTTGGGTGATGTTCTGGCGCATAAGCCTCAGCCCGGGTGACTTCTGGCTACGTTCAGCTACTTACTCATGTCTTCCTCCGAGAGACACCTGTGGGGCCTCTGCTATGTGCCAGGCTCCTGCCACGGGACCAGGACACCCAGGAGCTCTGGATCCCAGCTCCCTGCCCTCAAGCAGCTCCAATTCAGGAGGGGAGAGAGACAAGCAAATGCCTGTGATGCAGAGTGACAGTGTGACAGAGGAATTCCCAGGCTGTAGTGGGTGGGGGCCCAGGGAGGAGGGGACCAGCCCCAGATGGGGTGGGGGGACCAAGGACTCCTCGGGGACAGTGACAGGATGCGTCCTGAAGGACAGAGCTCGCTCTGGGGAGACAGCTCTGCAGGCACACCTGACCTGTCCTGGGAGTGACGAGGGGTTTAGTGTGGCTGGAGCAAAGGTAGGGGAGGTGCCAAGCCATGAAGGGGTGCGAGGTGCAAGGCAGGGAGCAGGCGGCCGGTGCACAGGGCCAGCGCCTCTGCTCAGGCTGGCATCAAGAAGGCTCGCTGGGTCCTGTGTGCGGGGTGGGCGAACGCTACAGATGGTCACGAAGATACAGGGCAGAAGTCGCACCCTCAGACCTGGCCCAGGCTCTGAAGATGATCCCAAGAAGCAGCCCTCAGTGTCCCTCCAGGCAAAGCGCCGTCAGAAACGGCCGGGGATGTGAGCTCCTGGGAGGACCACACTGCTTTATGGGGACCCTCTGATGCCCACCCCAGTTTCAGCCACCATCACACATCCTGACTCTCCTCTGCGAACCACAAAGGGAGATTCCACGTCAAAAACGGGCCACGGATTGTCGGGCGCTCGGCCTTCTTTTTGGAATTCAGCACCAGAGCCTCTGACAGCTCTCTGCATTCCCCACTGAGATACTCCAAGAAATGTTTTCCTGTGACAGAATTGCTTGTGGTGCATTTGCCACCATTTTCGGGGCTCCCTGGAAGCGAAGGCAGACTCCCAGAAGGAGAGCCTAGGACGGGACCGGAACAGCGTTACTGACCTGACGCCCGGCACGCTGCGCTTGGAATCTGCGGCTGCCCCGCCGCGAGGACGGGAATCAGACCTCTCGCTGGCCAGGCCCCCTTCTGTCTGGTTCTGGTTTGCCCACGTCGCTATCGCTGGACGTGTGACTTGGGGTTACCATGGAGTTCAACCCTTCACCTAGTTTACTGATGAGAAAACTCAACCAAAAGGGGCAGGGACTTCGTATACAGCAAGCCATAAAAGCAAAATAAAATAAAATATTTTTAAAAGTTTGATGAGTGCATTGATGAATGTCAGTTGAAAAAATAATTCAGTCCCACAGGTTATGAAACCAGCTGGAGGCAGCTGTCCCGGACCTGCTCAGGCCACACCACGGCATCTGATGCTTCCAGGGGCTGTGGGATTGGTTAAGGCGCCTGGCATGTGGCCTAGGGAAAGGAAGGAGTTAAGAAACTATGGGTCCCCTGCCCTTCCGTTTCCTGGTCTGCAGGTCTCCCCTGAATCCTGTTCATTCTGCATGGGGGCTTATTTTTTAAACAAACTCCATCCTTCACCTTCACCAGATGCTCTGACCCAACTGCTAACACAACTTCAGCTCTGATCCCCACGTTCTAGCACTAGACTTCTCACGGCACAGGATACGCACTTTACAGACGAGACAGGGTAAAAAGGTTTCTGGTCGTGTTAACTGATTTTACATGTTTGAAACTAGGCAGCTTGTGGCCCAGGGAAGTGAGAACCTGTAAGGCCTCATCCCAGGTCAAATGCAAGAGGCCGCAAGAAACCAGGAGAAGAAGAAAGAGGCCAATAGGCTGAAGGAACAAGAAAGTGCCAACCAGTTTTCAAGAATGGGAAAAGGTGAATTCTAGAAACACAGTGGCAAGGCCGACCACTTTTGAGCAAAATCCCAGTTTGCAGGAATGTTTAAATAACCAGCGAGAAGAAAACAGCTCATCACTGGGAACTAGTGGACAGTCACTGGGACTGGTCTCACTGCACTTTGATAAGCTCCAAAAAGCAGCCCTGGGACAAGCATGAAGTCAAATCACCTTTATTTTAGCAAGAAAATTGTCCACATCTTTCCGCAATTCTTTGTAAAAAAAAAACAACAACAAAAAAACAAAAGAAGCAGCAGCAACATCTCAAGCTGAAAGATGACAGACACAAACTCGTGCCTCAGAGTGACCAAAAGGGAAACAGAGTGACGGATGACAGAGAAGGAAAGTCGAGACACAAAGAGTAAGATGAAAAGGGCCAAAATCCATACATCCGATAGGTTCTGGAAGAAAAAAACCAGAGGAAATGTAGGAGAGCCAATAGGCTAAGGGATAATGGGAGGACCAGCAGCCACGGACACACACCCTCAAGCAGGATCTCACATCTGGACAACACGACAAAAGACCAAAGACAAAGAGAACATCTGGAAAGCAACTAGAAGGAAGGGGCAGATCCCTCAGGACACTGGATGTTCGTGGACAACGTTCACGGGCAGCCAGCAGAAACCAGAAGACAACGGCATGTTATCCTCAAAGTGCTAAGAAAACATCTCCCTGTCAAAATACGACTGTATGCCTAGTGAAACCATCACTTAAGGGTGATGGAAAGAATTCAGATGTTTACAGACAAATAGAAACTAACGAATTTACCAAAAGATCTTCAGTAAAGGAAACACCAAAAGAACTACTTCAAAAAGAAGAAAATTGAACCCAGAAGAAGGATGGAAATGAGCAAAGAAGGTAATAAATATGCCAGAAAAGCAGAACCAGTACTGACTAAACAAAACAGTTATAATTAATTTGAGGGGTAATAAAAACAAGCTGGAACTCAAATATCACACAAAAATAACATGAAAAAATTGGTAAGTGATTACAGTGAAAACATTCTAAAATGTGTGTATTTTATACCAAATGTTTGGGTGGAGGCTAGGAAAATGGCAGACCTTTATAAACTGAGTTAAATACAGACATTAAGGACAACCACTAAAAAATAGGCAATTTTCAAGAGCTAAAGAAGAGTAGAGTTTATTTCAAAATAATAGAAGTAACGGGAATTTTAAAAAGCAGAGTAAACAGAAAGTAGGAAATAAGATTGTAGAAAAAAATCAAAATATCAATAATTACAATAAAAATGAACTAAACTTGGTTGTTAAAAGGCAGAATCTGTCAGACTGGGTTTTTGCTTTAGGACAGCCTTATGCTGTTTATAGGATACACCTAAAACATAAGTACTCACATTTAAAATAAACGGATGGAGAGAGAAATTGCAGGCAAATATTTATCAAAAGGAAATGAGCATAGTTATATTAACAGGAGGGAAAAAAGAGACCATGTGCTTCCTAAGACAGCAAACTTACCATCTAATGATGAAAAGCACACCAGAACAGTCTAACAGTCTTGAGCGTGACCTCAAGGCTGTGACGTCAACACAGCCTCAAAACAGATAAAAGCCCACCCTTTGGGGGCCCTCTTTCCTCACTCATGGAAACAGAATCAGACACACTGGAGAAACAGTGTTGTGAGGACTCCGGGAACTGGCCAAAGGGAGTCATTAGAAGAGAAAGTGCTGCCTAGAGTGGGTGGCCATTATCAAGGAGAAACACACCCACAGTGCACTATGGAGAGACAGGGTAGACACAGCAGGGCTTCTGGAAGCTTCTGGACCACTCTGAGGTCGAGGGTCCTTTGAGAAGCTGATGAAACCTACAGATCTCCCTATGTACCCCAAAACTGTGCACCTGCAGAACACATCACAAATAATATCAGGGGTACTAAAGGACATCCCTGAACTTTTTCAGGTCTTCGATATAAAGAGAGGAAAGTGGGGCACCTAGAAACCATGTTGTGGAAGGAATGTCCAGAGACTGGGGGCTCATCTTAGAGAAGAGGTGTGAGGGCCATCCTCCCTTACTCAGAGGGTCATGGTGAGTCTTGCTCTCAGCAGTTCTAGGGGGCAGAACCGAGACCCATGAGTGAAGCTCAGTCCCTCTCCAGGAAGGGCATTTCTGAGAAAGGCACAGGGCCCATCATAAGGTGTGGAGCTCTCTGGAATGGAAGTGGCCCAACAGAGTCAAGCTGAGAATGCTGCAGAAGGAGCTGCTGCCTCCAGAGGGATGCTGGACCCCGTGACCTCAAGCACCCCTTCCAACCCCTTAGAATCCTATGGACCAAACAGGAAAGGATCTTGTGCGGGCGTATTCCTGCCTCCTTGCATCCTTCCACACCTGTTTCCTAGGCACCTGGTACAAGAAGGCGCCATTGTAGCCGGAGATCCATCCATGGTGTCCTGTCTCCAGGGAGGGAAACAACAATGAACAAAACAGCTTGGCAGTGAAAAGTGAAAGATGACAGTGGAGACGGGGACGGCCAGAGAGCTGGGCGGGAGCTCGTTATGAGGAGGTCATGAAAGGGATGATTTTTGAGCTGAGACTGAATGACGAGAATGAGCCACGCACAGGTGAGAGTGTTTCTGGGTCGAGCGGTGTGCAGACGTCAGGTGGGGCCGGCGTGGCGGAGGGAGAGCACAGGTGGGACACAGGTGCAGTCCCAAGGCTGCGGGAGAGTCTTGTTTTGGTGTCGACTTGGGAACAGCGATCACACGTTGGCTTAAATGAAACCCAAGTCTTTGATAGCTGAGATCTGCATAGTCTCCTGAGCAAGTGAAAATGAGCCCTGCTGGCAGGCAATCCGAGATAAACAAGTTTTCCAACGAGATGCAGATGAAGCCACCAGAACAAAGGAAACAAAGAAACCCAGGCAAGGCCACGGTGCAGCTGCAAAAATGACTAACACTTTTCCTAGAATCGCCCAGCACAAGGCTCCTTTCCGAGATGGCCTTGAGTTCATGGTGGGCGCACTCCCTGGCCTCTGTGAGCCACATATGCTCAGCGCCGGGACTGCGGGAATGTTCGTGGTGGGTAGCTCTATCTGGCGCTCTACCTGGCGGGCTACAACACAGTCACAACCAGACTGGCCTGCATTGCTCTTTCCAGCCCCCAGGCAGTTTGCTAAGAACTTTACACAGAATTTGTGACATTTTGTGTCACCATAACCCTCTGGGGTGACTGCTATTATTACCACCTTCTTCCCAGGGAGTGGGACAAGCTTAGTGAGGAAACTATAAAGCAGCCGAAGGGGATTTAGACCCAGCCCGCCCCACGAAGGAGTTGTGTCCCCACAGCTACACATACACAAAGCTACTCTCAGCATCTGAGTGCCGGTGAGGGCAAGAGCTAGCGTTCCGATCCACGTCTGACCCCTAAGTGCTTGCTCTTAACCACCATATTTTGCCACCTTTCTGCATAGAAAGCCAGTCCGTGAATTCCAGCCCTAATGCAAAATGCAGGCGCATCCTGGTCTGGGGCACTTGAGCCCGGGAAATTTACAAGATGCAAATGCAAATACATTCTCCTTCCCAGGAGGCACTAAACCCCCTAACAGGGAGGGGCCCATAATTCAAACACGCCGCTAGTGTTGGGAACTCGGAACAAACATCTTTCTTCCACTGCACACCTGTGACACTTTAAGGGGCGTCCCCAGGTCCCAGCTGGGGTTGTGGTCCCCCGAGGACCCCTCCTGATTTACAGATTCTGCACCAGTTTGTAGAACCAACGTGTCTGAAGCAGCTGTTGGCCTTTACAGGAATCAAAACAAGGCTAATATTGGCAAAATAATCAGCAAGGAATGGTAAAAGTTCCATCAGTAGATAAAATATTCTTCTGCCCACTTTGGTTTTGGAGCTCTAAAGTTCCTGCATCCTCTGAACCTCTGCCTTCTCATCCACAGCATGGGGTGAACGCAACTGAGACAACAGCATGAAATCACCCAGCTCAGACTTAACACCAGGGTCGGGAAGGGCCGTGTCCCTTCACCTGTCAAGCAGGCTGCACCTGTCCCAGTGCCCACCCCACCCCCCACTAGCTCTGAGATACAGACATCCGGGCTCCTATCTATTTCCCTCCTGCTTTGAAAATGCAGAATGGGGATACCTGTGAGTCCTGCCCTCTTCCCCAGCCCTCACCCCTAGTCCTGGGAGGTGATGGCTCACTGTGGCCCTTGGGCCTCTGCTCCTCATGCTTCCAAGCTGTAGGGCTCAGGCATTTCACCAGGAGGCCACAGAGGCAGACCCAGAATCTGGCCAACAGCCGGAGCACAGTGGCCAACACGTAGGTACACAACTGAGCCGAAAGAGAATCCACTCACCCGATGTGCAGCAAGCCCCCAAAAACCCACACCGAGCTTTTGCAGTGAGGAATGATGGGCTACGTGTTGGTATGGCCCCACCGAGGAGAATACAAGCTAATGCTCTAAAGTCCTGAACTCCCGGATGGGTGGCGAGTGAGGGTTTTTAAGGGCAAAATTTGGGGCAGGGGTCTCCTGAGAAAGTGGGCGCCACTGACTGCAGGCCCATGAAGTCATGTTGGAAAAACTACTGTTGCTGCTACATCTGGGTCCCCAGGGGCGATTCCATCTCAAGAGGCTTGCAATATAAAAAAAAGTCTTCATTCTTTTTTTTTAATTATTTAAATTCAATTTAATTAACATTTACTGTATTATTAGCTTCGGGGGTAGAATTTAGTGATTCATCAGTTGCATACAACACCCAGTGCTCACCCCATCAAGTGCCCCCCTTAATGCCCATCACCCAGTTACCCCATCCCCCTACCCTCCAGCAACCCTCAGTTTGTTCCCTATAATTAAGACTCTTATGGTTTGCCTCCTCTGTTTTCATCTTATTTAATTTTTCCTTCCCTTCCCCTATGTTCATCTGTCTTGTTTCTTAAATGCCACAAATGAGTGAGATCATATGGTAACTGTCTTTCTCTGATTGACTTATTTAACTTAATACCCTCTAGTTCCATCCACGTTGTTGCAAATACCAAGATTTCATTCCTTTTGATGGCTGAGTAATAGTCCAGTGTGTATGTGCGTGTGTGTGTGTGTGTTTGTGTGTGTGTGTGTATGTGTGTGTGTGTCACATTCTCTTTACCCATTCATCTGTTGATGGACATCTGGGCTCTTTCCATAGTTCGGCTATTGTAGACATTGCTGTTGTAAACATTGGGGTGCCTGTCTTTGTTCTATATGTTAGGGATTTCATTAGGTACATCTGGTGACTATATCTTCAGGGTAGTGCTGATTAACTACTTGTCCTACAGGTTCCTGTGACGAAGAAGGGGGCATCCCTATCTCCTGAGCCCAGGCCTGTGTGTTCCCCGCGGGTCCAGCTGCGCCCAGGCATGATACAACCTGACAAGATGGCGGCCAGCTTCAGACGGTCCAGCCTGTGCTCATGGGACTCTGAGTTCCCACCCCCCATCTCAACTCTCTGGACTTAGTTTCCTCATCCATAAAATAGAGAAAATAAGACCCATCTGTATTACTCAGGTTCTCTAAAGAAAAAGAAGGCACAGATATGGATACGCAGAGTTGGCTAGGTAGACAGAAGGACAGACAGAGATAGATCTGTCATAAGGAGTTGGCCCATGGGATCACAGAGGCTGACAAGGCCCCACAAGTGCAGCTGGCAGGCCGGAGGCCCACGAGAGCTGATGGTGTAAGCTCGAGTCTGGCAGACTCAGACCCTAGAAGAGTCGATTTCCCAGCTTAAGACCAAAGGCACAAAAAGACCAATGCGCCAGCACGGCAGTCAGGACAGAAGAATTCTTCTTGCTCGGACTTTTGATTCTATGCAGGTCTTCCAGTAACTGGACAAGGCACATGGGGAGGACGATTGGCCTTACCCAGTCTACAGAGTCCAGTGAACTTGCTCTTGGGAGACAAGCTGCTGGGGGTCACTGTCCTTTGCTGGACTTTAATCCTCGGTCCCTCCCTCCTCGGGCACTCCCACATTCTAGACCTGATTCTCCCTGGAAGAACCTGACTGAGGGTGAACACACTCAGCATGGACGTGCACTGCACCCCCGAGTTAGAGGTCACTCACCTCCACCTTCCCAGCCTGTTCTCACCAGCATGGCCAGGTCAGGGTGGAAGACAGGCAAAGGGGCTCACCCACGGTCCCACCCACGGTCCCCCAGGGGATGGGGCTGGAGCTGGGACGGAGGTCTGCCCAACACAAATACCATGCTCTGTACCCGGCCAGGTGCTCCCCTCCACACCCCAGCCTGCCCAGCTGCCGCCCGCTCCAGCCCGGCCCCCAGCCTCTCCCCTGGGAGACCACCGCTATGCGAGCAGCTGGAGGAACTCGGGGGAGCCTGGCGCAGGAGTGAGGTCTGCCAGACCAGGCTCCCGGGGGTGCGGACCTCTGTGGGTCAGCGGGGGTGGGCAAATCATGGGGGCTCAGAAAGCCAAGGGCAAGGCAGCCTGATCTGCTGTGAGAGTGTAATAGTGTAACATATCCCCTTGGTTTGCAAAAAGCTCATGTTCTCATAATTACCAATCCTATGAACCACTAAAACCACAGCGCCTGGGCTGAAGGGATCTTGACACCATTGCTTCGGCCCCTACAGACCTCATCCGGGCTAATCATCAGCCTGTAAGCACTGGTTCAGTTTCTAAATATCCAGATTCCTTCATACCAACTGGTAAATAGCTGCCCCCAATCCCCCTCCCGCCCCCCACTTCCCACCTCTCACGTCTTGGTCCTGCACTCTTGCGCTGTGGCTGCTGGCCTCCAGTCCCTCCTGGCTGGCTGCTGCCTGGGCTCTACCTGTTGCCAACCATTTGGGGCATCACCCCTGCCCAGAGCCACTGCTAACTCAGAGCTCTTTGTCAAGCCCCGGTTTACCCCCAGCCCACTGCTGAGTCCCTTCATGGTCACCTCCGGACATTACACTCATTTCCAGAGTGCCTCAAACCTTCAGGACGCCTGGCTTCTCTCAGCGGACGGGAGCGAATCACAGTTTAGAGCTGATGGAGGATGCGCAGCTACAGGCTGCCCCCTGCTGCCCCGCATGTGCATTGCAACCACCCCCGATTCAACAGCTTTCTCCTGAAAAGCATTCAGGTGCCCATTAGCGGGAAGTTCCAGAATATAGCAAATAAAGACGATGCCCCCAGAATTTTTTTCCGGTGCTTAAAATGCCTCCAACTCCCAGGGATCCAGGGTCTTCAGAATGTAAACCACTGAGCTTACATTTTGGAGAGCCAAGCTCAAACTGTTTATGTGGGATGCTTTCCCTCTGCAAATACTAATTTAGGCGGAGACCAGAAATGGCGGTCAGCAGGGGTTCCGGTCCTGGCACCCCACTTCCTGCCCATGGAACCAGTGGGAGACGTGGTTTTCTGAGCACCCAGGCTCTGCACCAAATGCAGATAGCACCAACCATCCCTCACGAGGCTGTCATACTTCAGTGAGAAACGCAAGCACTCTCACCCCTGAAGTGCTATACAATTATTATTTCTTTTTTTTTTTTTTTAAGATTTTATTTATTTATTTGACAGAGAGAGAGACAGCCAGCGAGAGAGGGAACACAGGCAGGGGGAGTGGGAGAGGAAGAAGCAGGCTCCTAGCGGAGGAGCCTGATGTGGGGCTCGATCCCAGAACGCCAGGATCACGCCCTGAGCCGAAGGCAGACGCTTAACCGCTGTGCCACCCAGGCGCCCCACAATTATTATTTCTAATGTAATTATCTATCAGGGAATATTTAAATGATCCCCAGAGCCTAGACTGGTATCGAAAATGCAGAGCGTCTAATTGCTGAAAATGATCAAGGATGCTCATGGGGAACGCGGGGAACATTGCGAGCGCAATCGCAAATGAAAAGTAGTTAACAGAGCGTGCCTCCGACCACTCTCCTCAGCAAGGCCTTCACCGGGCTCTGGGAACCTAGATTTCCGGAGGGTTCCCTCCATTCCCTGATGAGAATGGCTCCCTATGCCTGAACTGTGCTACGATACGATTCAGGCCGAGTAGTGGCTTTCCGTCTGGGACTCTGGGATTTGGGGATGTGCTACACAGAAGTGCCTACATGACTTGCCCCCCGCGAAAGCCCTGGGCACTGAGTCTCCAAAGAGCCTACCTGGTCAGGGCACCTGGGTGGCTCAGTTGGTTGAGCGTCTGACTCTTGGTTTCAGCTCAGGTCATGATCTGGAGCCGTGGGATCGAGCCCTGCATGGGGCTCCACACTCGGCATGGAGTCTGCTTGAGATTCTCTCCCTCCCTCTCCCTTTGCCCCTCCCCCTGCTCGAGTGCTCACTCTCTCTCAAATAAATGAATACATCTTAATAAATAAATAAATAGCGAGCCTACCTGGCCGACAACCTTCCGCACGTGTCGTCACACCTCGCTGCTGGGGAGCCCGCCTGCCCTGTGTGACCCCATGGGAGACAGTGTAGAAGCTTGTGCCTGGTGTCCTCTGGGCTTCGTCTCATGTACCTTTTCTCTTTCCTGATTTTGCTTCATTTCCTTTGGCCAAAATAAATCAGAGCCATGAGCACAACCGTAGGCTGAGTCCTGGGAGTCCTCCTAGCAAATCGTCAGCCCGGGGGTGGTCTCAGAGACCCTGACACACAGCTTCTGGTTGCGGTGGTGGCCAGCACAGCCGGTGCACTCGTGCCTGGCTGGACGGCGTGCTCCGTACGCTGCATGTCATGAAAATGTCCGCATCCTCTGACTCAGTCATCCCGTTCTGGGAACAGGTCCTGTTGAAACAATGCAACAGAAAGAGGCACAAAGATATCCATCAGAGCTAATGCTAAATCCGGAAACAAAGTAAATGCCCCAAACAGGGAAAACGGCTAAGTATATCACGACACGCCAATTCTGAGAAACTGATTAAAGTGAGAAGTGTAAAGATTATGAAGAAACACATGAAAAGATGTTTCTGAGGTTAAATTTTTTAAAGCTGAGTACAAAATGGTGGGTAAATTGACAGCAAAGAACTCACAAACGGTAAGATCAAAATTGACTGTTTAAGTGAAAATGGCTGGGATGACAAGGGGGTGTGGATTTCTCCACACATAAATTACCTCGAATGCTGCTGTTCTCATCATCTCAGAACTTTCTGGGGACTTGGTGGGAGCAGCTGGAAAGGTGTGAACGGTGGCCCTGAATCCGTTGGCTTTCACCACCTTTTATAAAGCCTTTAGGATGTGTGCGTGGGGGAAACGGAGGTTGGTGGTAAGCCAAAATTTTCATCCGGGAAGGGAAGGTCTAGGGGACAGGGGGGAAGCCTAAACTAGGCAGGCAAATACTTCCCCCAGCGCAGCCCCTGCCTTCCTGGAGCCCTGCCTCTCCCTGCACCCCATCCCTGCCTCTCGTCTGCTGACCCCCATTTCTGCTGACCCCCAACTCTGCTCGGCAACCAGCTCCACCAGCGCCCTGCGGCTCCTTGGCCCTGCCCTGCCTGGGAGCTCCAGCTAGGGACCCGCCCTCCGCCGGCCACCTGGGGAGGGGGCGGTGTACAACAGGAAGTAGGAGGGGCTCTTCGAGCAAGCCCCACCCACACCTGCCCCGCGGGGCGGAGCCTCACTCAGCTTGGCGAATTCTCCCAGGTTGCAGCCACCTGGTCCAGTGGAGCCCCAGAGCCCAGGCTGTAGAGTTCTACCAGAACCTACGTTAAGGTCCTTCTTGGGGTTGAGAGAAATCCATTAAAACACAGTTCCAGCAACCCCTAAATCCAGGGATTTTTGTCCTGTCCCGGAGGCTTGTATATAAAGTTACATAACAAGGTGTGAGGTGTGGCAGGGGCAATGACTTGCTCAAGGACACCCAGCAAGTCACTGGCAGAGCTGGGACTGCAACCCAGTGTCCTGATTCCCTTTGGGGGGCGGGGGTCCCCCAGGCTGGTCTTAGGGAGACCCACCCAGAGTGGATCTGGACACTTTTTCAGGTCAGTGACTGAAGAAACAGAAGTGTTCAAGCTGGACTGGCAGGTGGAGTCTTTTTCCTCCCAACATTTTATTGTGAAATTAAACATATAGAAACGTTGAAAGAAGGGTACAGTGAACACCCATATACCCATGGCCTAGATTCTATAATTAACATTTTGTTGTATTTGCTTTGTCACATTTCTATCTATCCCTCTACCATCTGCCAGTCTGAAATGGCTTCTAAATTAAAGACCGACCCCTACAGAAATGTTCAGCCTCCACATACATCAAGCACTCGGTCATCCTGGATGCCCCCGCTGGCCCTTTTTGGTCCCATTCCTTGTCTCTGGAGCATGTGGCCAGGGGACCCAGGCCAAGGAGTCTGAGCAAACCCCATGGCTGTTCCAGGTTGTTCCAGGCTGCTCCATGCCTCAGCCTGCAGTTGACCTTACAAGAGGCGTCCCCATGCAGCAGGCACTGCCTTCTATACACACACACTCATGGGACCTCTCCCAGAGGCTTGAGGAGGTCAGAGCTGCCACCCCTCAGCAACGTAGGGACCTGTCCTGGCTGTGCTGGGGGCACAGCCAAGGAAGAGAGAATAACCACCATGGCAGCCTGCTTCTGGGCCCCCGGGCATTCACCCAGTTCATCTTTACTGGGAAAACGTCAAGGGCACAGAATGCCAGCCTGCCTGTCCCAGCTCTGGAGGAAGACCATAGGAGAGAGGAGAGACAGCCTCGCCGCCCCACAGCCTCTGCTTTTGAATTGATGCTGTCCCAGAAGGTCACGTCACTCAGTCCCCTCCTCAGGCAAGTGCTGGCGGCTGTCACCCCGTCTCTGCTCCAGCCCTCCGCCTAAAGCCAGTGTGGGCTTCCCCACTGCTCACCAGGGCCAGGGAGCGGTACTTCCTGCCTCTTGTTCTTTCCTGAGGCTTCTCGTTCTTTCCCTTGTGCACTAACTGCAGGCAGAGCTCTGGTCAGGCCTGTGGCCAGGGCCCCACCTGCTGGCCTCAGACCTCACTTCTCCCCCCACAGTCCCTGATACCGGCGCTCCCTCCCACGTCCACGCTTTTTGTCCTTGCCCCAATTTTTCCACCTGGCAAATCCTCTTCTCCTCTTCACTCCTTGGCACCTCTTGCTTGAAAGCAGAATCCAGTGCGAGCTCAGGTGCGTTGGCGGAACTCGTCCCCACACCCCGGGGCGCCGGGCGTACCTCTGGGGAGTATGGCTTTGCGCTGTGCTGCCCGGGTGTCCATTCCCCAGCTGTGCAGAGAGGGAACACTGCGCCCAGCTGGATCGGCCCACAGGAGAGTTTCAAGGGAAGAGCCGTGCATCTGCCCACACACGGGGAGTCAGGAGCGGGGGGAGGAGGGTGGGTGGAGTGCTGGGGGCAGAAGCCACGAGGGAAGGCCGTCTGAGGACGTCAGCTGAGCCAAGCAGAGATCAAGGAGGGGCCTGGGGCTGCAGAGCGACTTGGGCCACACTGGGTCAGAGCAGAATCTCGCAGCCAAAGGCTCAGAATACGAATCCCCACCCTCTGGTTCTCCTTGTTTCCTTCAGAGGATCTAAAGTCAAGGCCAAGCCTCAGCGAGTAACCGAGGGACCTTGGACAGTCACTTAATCCCGCTGGTGAGGGCCTCAGTTCCCTGCTATGTAGAATGGGGCTGGAAATACCTGTCTTAGAGGACCCAGAGGGTTCAGCGAGATGAGGGGTGGTGCTTTGTAAACCCTCCGGGGTGATGCGGACAGAACGGGTTCTACCACACGGTGTCACTGATCTCGCTGGCCCGCTCGGAACCTCGCCAGCGGGGAAGAGGACTGCCACACTGGCGTCCGCTCTAGGGCCTCAAAGCCTTCCATCCACCTTCTCCTGGGAGCCCCGCATCCACAGGTCGCTGAAAGGATGACTACTGTCAGTTCACAGGCCCCAGGAGGGGCAGGGGCTGCTCAAGGTCATGTGGCCATTGGAGGCCGGGCCCCAACCCCCCACATCCTGTCTAGGAGCCAGGGTCTTTTCTTACTGCCCCAGAAGTCAGGGCTTCGGTCCCTCACCCCTCCCCTATGCTGTTTTGAGGTCTCCAGCCAGGGGCCCAGGGGGCAGAGCTGAGGGGCAGATGAGCTGGGCCTGGCAGAGACGCAGAAACTCTCTCCACCCCACCCCCGGGGTTCAGATGTCGCACACACACTGGGGAGCTGCCCCGTCCCCTGGGCAACAGTCAACACAGACAGCAGCTCAAAACACAGCTAGGCTCAAGTGGTCTCCCCGGCCTGCATCAGCCATTCTGAGCTTGGGGTCTAGAGGGCTAGTGAGGAGGACCCCTGCACAGACTCTCCTGGGGGGGGGGGTGTCCCAGGAGAGGTCCGAGCTCAGGCAGGTGCCTCTCTCTCTCTCTCTCTCTGTCTCTCCCTCTGACTCTCAATCTCTCTATTTCTCTGTCTCTGTCTCTCTGTCACACACACACACACACACACACACACACACACACACGGACCCAATGGGGAGCCACCCCACTCCTGGGTTCCGGAGAACCACATCAGCTGGGTACCGGCTGCCCTCAACCAGGCTGTCAGTCTTAGACTCCTCCACTGCCCGGAGTGGCCCTCGGGCGGGCAGGGGTCTCGCCGGCAGCCGCCAAGCCCCCCGGGCCGCAGAAGCAGAGCGGTTGGCCCTGGGAACTGATGGTGTGCAGCAGGATCAGCTGTGGAGGGAGCTCTTGGAGGCCGAGAGGAGGGGCCAACAGCGCTGGTGAGTGCCCTGCCTGACCCCCAGGCTAACTCAGGGTCTAGGAAGCTTCTGGAAGAAGAGAGACCCTGAGGAGGAGTAAGTCAGGCAAATGGTGTTGATGGAAAAGTGCTCTGGGCCAGACTGGAGCCTAGAGGGTGGGAGGGAGAGGTGGGCAGAGGCCAGGTGACCCACCACATTCACTCTGGGGTCCCATCTGCCTTTGGAACAATCCCTCCCTCTGGAGCTCTGGGGATAGACCACCGTGGGCCGCCAGGAAGTCGTGGCAGCACTGCGGGGATGGACGCCCTGGCCCTCTGACCCAGGGGAGAGACATCCCTTTATGCATTCATTCAATCCAGACGTTCCTAGGAGAGCCGTCCTGTCAGGCTGCCATGAGGGACAAGACAGCCCTGGCTCCTGGGAGCCTCCAGTCTCAGGACAGGGCAGCCAAAAAGCAAGCAGAGAGACGAGGACGTACAGGTGACGAGTGTCACGGAGTGAGGGGAGGGTGGGCGCCTTCTTTTTACAGAGGCCTCTCCGGGGAGACAGCATTGAGGCTGAGACCTGAAGTCTGAGAAGGGGCCGAGAAGAGTTCGGTGTATTTAAAAACAAAACAAAACAAAGACTGTCCATGGGGCTGAGGCCTCAGTGAGGGGACGGGAGCCTCAAATAAGAAGCAGGAGGAACAGCTCATACACTGTAAGAGGTCGTATTTTTAAATGTAATGAGACGCCATCAA